>NW_027473403.1:300000-506482 GCF_050947335.1 Megachile rotundata
ATCACAATCATACAATCACAATCATACAATCTCAATCATACAATGGCAATCATACAATTACAATCTCCCAAATACAATCTCCCAAATACAATCATACAATCACACTCATACAATCACAGTCATACAATCACAGTCATACAATCACAATCATATTATCACAATCATACAATCACAATAATACAATCATAATCATACAATCACAATCGTACAATCACATTCGCACAATCACAATCATACAATCACAGTCATACAATCACAATCATACAATCACAATCATACTATCACAATCATACAATCACAATCATACAATCACAATCATACAATCACAATCATACAATCATAATCATACAATTACAATCATACAATCACAATCATACAATCACAATCATACAATCACAATCATACAATCACAATCATACAATCACAATCATACAATCACAATCGTACAATCACAATCATACAGTCGCAATCATACAATTACAATCTCCAAAATACAATCTCCCAAATACAATCATACAATCACAATCATACAATCACAATCATACAATCACAATCATACAATCACAATCATACAATCACAGTCATACAATCACAATAATACTATCACAGTCATACCATCACAATCATACAATCACAATCATACAATCACAGTCATACAATCACAGTCATACTATCACGATCATACTATCACAATCATACAATCACAATCATACTATCACAATCATACAATTATAATCATACAATCACAATCATACAATCACAATCATACAATCACAATCATACAATCACAATCATACAATCACAATCACACAATCACAATCATACATTCACAATCATACAATCACAATCTTACAATCACAATCATACTATCACAATCATACAATAACAATCATACAATCACAATCATACAATCACAATCATACAATCTCAATCATACAATCGCAATCATACAATTACAATCTCCCAAATACAATCTCCCAAATACAATCATACAATTATAATCATACAATCGCAATCATACAATCACAATCATACAATCACAATCATACAATCACAATCACACAATCACAATCATACATCCAAAATCATGCAATCACAATCATACAATCACAATCATGCAATCACAATCATTCCATCATAATCATACAATCACAATCGTACAATCACAATCGTACAATCACAATCGCACAATCACAATCATACAATCACAGTCATACAATCACAATCATACAATCACAATCATACTATCACAATCATACAATCACAATCATACAATCACAGTCATACAATCACAATCATACAATCACAATCATACTATCACAATCATACAATCACAATCATACAATCACAATAATACAATCACAGTCATACAATCACAATCACACAATCACAATCATACTATCACAATCATAAAATCACAATCATACAATCACAATCATACAATCTCAATCATACAATCGCAATCATAGAATTACAATCTCCCAAATACAATCTCCCAAATACAATCATACAATCACAATCATACAATCACAATCATACAATCACAATCATACAATCACAATCATAGAATCACAATCATACTACCAGAATCATACAATCACAATCATACAATCACAATCATACAAACACAATCATACAATCACAGACATACAATCACAATCATACAATCACAATCATACATTCAAAATCATGCAATCACAATCATACAATCACAATCATACTATCGCAATCATACACTCACAATCATACAATCACAATCATACATACAAAATCATGCAATCTTAATCATACAATCGCAATCATGCAATCACAATCATACAATGATAATCATACAATGACAATCATACAATCACCATCATACAATCACAATCATACAACCACAATCAGACAATCACAATCATACAGTCACAATCATACAATCACAGTCATAAAATCACAGTCATACTATCACAATCATACTATCACAATCATACAATCACAATCATACAATCGCAATCATACAATCGCAATCATACAATCGCAATCATACAATCACAATCACGCAATCACAATCATACAATCACAATCATACAGTCACAATCATACAATCACAATCATACAATTACAATCATACAATCATAATCATACAATTACAATCATACTATCACAATCATACAATCAAAATCATACAATCACAATCATACAATCACAATCATACAATCACAATCATACTATCGCAATCATACAATCACAATCATACCATCACAATCATACAATTACAATCATACAATCATAATCATACAATCATAATCATACAATTACAATCATACTATCACAATCATACAATCAAAATCATACAATCACAATCATACAATCACAATCATACAATCACAATCTTACAATCACAATCATACTATCACAATCATACAATCACAATCATACAATCACAATCATACAATCACAATCATACAATCACAATCATACAATCTCAATCATACAATCGCAATCATACAATTACAATCTCCCTAATACAATCTCCCAAATACAATCATACAATCACAATCATACAATCACAATCATACAATCACAATCATACTATCAGAATCATACAATCACAATCATACGATCACAGTCATACAATCACAGTCATACAATCACAATCATATTATCACAATCATACAATCACAATAATACAATCATAATCATACAATCACAATCATACAATCGCAATCATACAATCACAATCATACAATCACAATCATACAATCACAATCATACTATCGCAATCATACAATCACAATCATACCATCACAATCATACAATTACAATCATACAATCATAATCATACAATTACAATCATACTATCACAATCATACAATCAAAATCATACAGTCACAATCATACAATCACAATCATACAATCACAGTCATACAATCACAATCATATTATCACAATCATACAATCACAATAATACAATCATAATCATACAATCACAATCATACAATCGCAATCATACAATCACAATCATACAATCACAATCATACAATCACAATCATACTATCGTAATCATACAATCACAATCATACCATCACAATCATACAATTACAATCATACAATCATAATCATACAATTACAATCATACTATCACAATCATACAATCAAAATCATACAATCACAATCATACAATCACAATCATACAATCACAATCATACAATCACAATCATACAATAACAATCATACAATCTCAATCATACAATCGCAATCATACAATTACAATCTCCCAAATACAATCTCCCAAATACAATCATACAATCACAATCATACAATCACAATCATACAATCACAATCATACAATCACAATCATACTATCAGAATCATACAATCACAATCATACAATCACAGTCATACAATCACAGTCATACAATCACAATCATATTATCACAATCATACAATCACAATAATACAATCATAATCATACAATCACAATCATACAATCGCAATCATACAATCACAATCATACAATCACAATCATACAATCACAATCATACTATCGCAATCATACAATCACAATCATACCATCACAATCATACAATTACAATCATACAATCATAATCATACAATTACAATCATACTATCACAATCATACAATCAAAATCATACAATCACAATCATACAATCACAATCATACAATCACAATCATACAATCACAATCATACAATCACAATCATACAATCACAATCATACAATCACAATCTTACAATCACAATCATACTATCACAATCATACAATAACAATCATACAATCACAATCATACAATCACAATCATACAATCTCAATCATACAATCGCAATCATACAATTACAATCTCCCAAATACAATCTCCCAAATACAATCATACAATCACAATCATACAATCACAATCATACAATCACAATCATACTATCAGAATCATACAATCACAATCATACAATCACAGTCATACAATCACAGTCATACAATCACAATCATATTATCACAATCATACAATCACAATCATACAATCACAATCATACAATCACAATCATACAATCACAATCATACAATCACAATCATACAATCACAATCTTACAATCACAATCATACTATCACAATCATACAATAACAATCATACAATCACAATCATACAATCACAATCATACAATCTCAATCATACAATCGCAATCATACAATTACAATCTCCCAAATACAATCTCCCAAATACAATCATACAATCACAATCATACAATCACAATCATACAATCACAATCATACTATCAGAATCATACAATCACAATCATACAATCACAGTCATACAATCACAGTCATACAATCACAATCATATTATCACAATCATACAATCACAATCATGCAATCACAATCATACAATCATAATCATACAATCATAATCATACAATCACAATCATACAATCACAATCATACAACCACAATCAGACAATCACAATCATACAATTACAATCATACAATCACAGTCATACAATCACAGTCATACTATCACAATCATACTATCACAATCATACAATCACAATCATACAATCATAATCATACAATCACAATCATACAATCACAATCATACAATCACAATCATACAATCACAATCATACAATCATAATCATACAATTACGATCATACAATCACAATCATACACCACAATCATACAATCACAATCATACAATCACAATCATACAATCACAATCATACAATCACAATCATACTATCACAATCATACATTCACAGTCATACAATCACAATCACACAATCACAATCATACTATCACAATCATACAATCACAATCATACAATCACAATCATACAATCTCAATCATACAATCGCAATCATAGAATTACAATCTCCCAAATACAATCTCCCAAATACAATCATACAATCACAATCATACAATCATAATCATACAATCACAATCGTACAATCACATTCGCACAATCACAATCATACAATCACAGTCATACAATCACAATCATACAATCACAATCATACTATCACAATCATACAATCACAATCATACAATCACAATCATACAATCACAATCATACAATCATAATCATACAATTACAATCATACAATCACAATCATACAATCACAATCATACAATCACAATCATACAATCACAATCGTACAATCACAATCATACAATCGCAATCATACAATTACAATCTCCAAAATACAATCTCCCAAATACAATCATACAATCACAATCATACAATCACAATCATACAATCACAATCATACAATCACAATCATACAATCACAGTCATACAATCACAATAATACTATCACAGTCATACCATCACAATCATACAATCACAATCAAACAATCACAGTCATACAATCACAGTCATACTATCACGATCATACTATCACAATCATACAATCACAATCATACTATCACAATCATACAATCCTAATCATACAATCACAATCATACAATCACAATCATACAATCACAGTCATACAATTACAATCATACAATCACAATCATACAATCACAATCATACAATCACAATCATACAATCACAATCATACAATCACAATCATACAATCACAATCATACAATCACAATCATACAATCACAATCATGCAATCGCAATCATACAATTACAATCTCCAAAATACAATCTCCCAAATACAATCATACAATCACAATCATACAATCACAATCATACAATCACAATCATACAATCACAATCATACCATCCTAATCATAGAATCACAACATACAATCACAATCATACAATCACAATCATACTATCACAATCATACAATCCTAATCATACAATCACAACATACAATCACAATCACACAATCACAATCATATAATCACAATCATACAGTCAGAATCATACAATCACAATCATACCATCACAATCATACAGTCACAACCATACAATCATAATCATACAATCACAATCATACAATCACAATCATACAATCACAATCACACAATCACAATCATACATCCAAAATCATGCAATCACAATCATACAATCACAATCATGCAATCACAATCATTCCATCATAATCATACAATCACAATCGTACAATCACAATCGTACAATCACAATCGTACAATCACAATCGCACAATCACAATCATACAATCACAGTCATACAATCACAATCATACAATCACAATCATACTATCACAATCATACAATCACAATCATACAATCACAATCATACAATCACAATCATACAATCACAGTCATACAATCACAATCATACAATCACAATCATGCTATCACAATCATACAATCACAATCATACAATCGCAATCCTACAATTACAATCTCCAAAATACAATCTCCCAAATACAATCATACAATCACAATCATACAATCATAATCATACAATCACAATCATACAATCACAATCATACAATCACAGACATACAATCACAATCTTACAATCACAATCATACTATCACAATCATACAATCACAATCATACAATCACAATCGCACAATCACAATCATACAATCACAGTCATACAATCACAATCATACAATCACAATCATACAATCACAATCGTACAATCACAGACATACAATCACAATCATACATTCACAATCATATTATCACAATCATACAATCACACACATACAATCGTTATCATACCATCACAATCATACAATCGCAATCATACAATTACAATCTCCAAAATACAATCTCCCAAATACAATCATACAATCACAATCATACAATCACAATCATACAATCACAATCATACAATCACAATCATACAATCACAGTCATACAATCACAATCATACTATCACAGTCATACCATCACAATCATACAATCACAATCATACAATCACAGTCATACAATCACAGTCATACAATCACAATCATACTATCACAATCATACAATCCTAATCATTCAATCACAATCATACAATCACAGTCATACAATCACAATCATACAATCACAATCATACAATCACAATCATACAATCACAATCATACAATCACAATCATACAATCACAATCATACAATCACAATCATACAATCACAATCATACAATCACAATCATACAATCACAATCATACAATCACAATCATACAATCACAATCATACAATCACAATCATACAATCACAATCATACAATCACAATCATACAATCGCAATCATACAGTTACAATCTCCAAAATACAATCTCCCAAATGCAATCCTACAATCACAATCATACAATCACAATCATACAATCACAATCATACTATCACAATCATACAATCCTAATCATACAATCACAACATACAATCACAATCATACAATCACAATCATACTATCACAATCATACAATCCTAATCATACAATCACAACATACAATCACAATCATACAATCACAGTCATACAATCACAATCATACAGTCACAACCATACAATCATAATCATACAATCACAATCATACAATCACAATCATACCATCATAATCATACAATCACAATCATACAATCACAATCATACAATCACAATCATACAATCACAATCATACAATCGCAATCATACCATCACAATCATACAATCCCAATCATACAAACGCAATCCTACAATTACAATCTCCAAAATACAATCTCCCAAATACAATCATACAATCACAATCATACAATCATAATCATACAATCACAATCATACAATCACAATCATACAATCACAGACATACAATCACAATCATACAATCACAATCATACAATCACAATCACACAATCACAATCATACATCCAAAATCATGCAATCACAATCATACAATCACAATCATGCAATCACAATCATTCCATCATAATCATACAATCACAATCGTATAATCACAATCGTACAATCACAATCGTACAATCACAATCGCACAATCACAATCATACAATCACAGTCATACAATCACAATCATACAATCACAATCATACTATCACAATCATACAATCACAATCATCCAATCACAATCATCCAATCACAATCATACAATCACAATCATACAATCACAGTCATACAATCACAATCATACAATCGCAATCATGCTATCACAATCATACAATCACAATCGTACAATCACAATCATACAATCACAATCATACATACAAAATCATGCAATCTCAATCATACAGTCACAATCATGCAATCACAATCATACAATCATAATCATACAATGACAATCATACAATCACAATGATACAATCACAATCATACAATCACAATCATACAATCGCAATCATACAATCACAATCACGTAATCACAATCATACAGTCACAATCATACAATCACAATCATACAATCACAATCATACAATCACAATCATACAATCACAGACATACAATCACAATCATACATTCACAATCATATTATCACAATCATAAAATCACAATCATACAATCACAATCATACAATCACAATCATACATTCAAAATCATGCAATCACAATCATAGAATCACAATCATGCAATCACAATCATACAACCATAATCATACAATGACAATCATAAAACCACAATTAGACAATCTCAATCATACAATCACAATCATACAATCACAGTCATACAATCACAGTCATACTATCACAATCATACTATCACAATCATACAATCACAATCATACAATCACAATCATACAACCGCAATCATACAATCACAATCACGCAATCACAATCATACAATCACAATCATACAATCACAATCATACAATCACAATCATACAATCACAATCATACAATCACAATCATACAATCACAATCATACAATCACAATCATACATACAAAATCATGCAATCTCAATCATACAATCACAATCATGCAATCACAATCATACAATCATAAACATACAATGACAATCATACAATCACAATCATACAATCACAATCATACAACCACAATCAGACAATCACAATCATACAATCACAATCATACAATCACAGTCATACAATCACAGTCATACTATCACAATCATACAATCACAATCATACTATCACAATCATACAATCCTAATCATACAATCACAATCATACAATCACAATCATACAATCACAGTCATACAATTACAATCATACAATCACAATCATACAATCACAAACATACAATCACAACAATACAATCACAATCATACAATCACAATCATACAACCACAATCATACAATCGCAATCATACAATTACAATCTCCAAAATACAATCTCCCAAATACAATCATACAATCACAATCACACAATCACAATCATACAATAACAATCATACAGTCACAATCATATTATCCTAATCATAGAATCACAACATACAATCACAATCATACAATCACAATCATACTATCACAATCATACAATCCTAATCATACAATCACAACATACAATCACAATCACACAATCACAATCATATAATCACAATCATACAGTCAGAATCATACAATCACAATCATACCATCACAATCATACAGTCACAACCATACAATCATAATCATACAATCACAATCATACAATCACAATCATACAATCACAATCACACAATCACAATCATACATCCAAAATCATGCAATCACAATCATACAATCACAATCATGCAATCACAATCATTCCATCATAATCATACAATCACAATCGTACAATCACAATCGTACAATCACAATCGTACAATCACAATCGCACAATCACAATCATACAATCACAGTCATACAATCACAATCATACAATCACAATCATACTATCACAATCATACAATCACAATCATACAATCACAATCATACAATCACAATCATACAATCACAGTCATACAATCACAATCATACAATCACAATCATGCTATCACAATCATACAATCACAATCATACAATCGCAATCCTACAATTACAATCTCCAAAATACAATCTCCCAAATACAATCATACAATCACAATCATACAATCATAATCATACAATCACAATCATACAATCACAATCATACAATCACAGACATACAATCACAATCTTACAATCACAATCATACTATCACAATCATACAATCACAATCATACAATCACAATCGCACAATCACAATCATACAATCACAGTCATACAATCACAATCATTCAATCACAATCATACAATCACAATCGTACAATCACAGACATACAATCACAATCATACATTCACAATCATATTATCACAATCATACAATCACACACATACAATCGTTATCATACCATCACAATCATACAATCGCAATCATACAATTACAATCTCCAAAATACAATCTCCCAAATACAATCATACAATCACAATCATACAATCACAATCATACAATCACAATCATACAATCACAATCATACAATCACAGTCATACAATCACAATCATACTATCACAGTCATACCATCACAATCATACAATCACAATCATACAATCACAGTCATACAATCACAGTCATACAATCACAATCATACTATCACAATCATACAATCCTAATCATACAATCACAATCATACAATCACAGTCATACAATCACAGTCATACAATCACAATCATACAATCACAATCATACAATCACAATCATACAATCACAATCATACAATCACAATCATACAATCACAATCATACAATCACAATCATACAATCACAATCATACAATCACAATCATACAATCACAATCATACAATCACAATCATACAATCACAATCATACAATCGCAATCATACAGTTACAATCTCCAAAATACAATCTCCCAAATGCAATCCTACAATCACAATCATACAATCACAATCATACAATCACAATCATACTATCACAATCATACAATCCTAATCATACAATCACAACATACAATCACAATCATACAATCACAATCATACTATCACAATCATACAATCCTAATCATACAATCACAACATACAATCACAATCATACAATCACAGTCATACAATCACAATCATACAGTCACAACCATACAATCATAATCATACAATCACAATCATACAATCACAATCATACCATCATAATCATACAATCACAATCGTACAATCACATTCGCACAATCACAATCATACAATCACAGTCATACAATCACAATCATACAATCACAATCATACTATCACAATCATACAATCGCAATCATACAATCACAATCATACAATCACAATCATACAATCACAATCACACAATCACAATCATACATCCAAAATCATGCAATCACAATCATACAATCACAATAATACAATCATAATCATACAATCACAATCGTACAATCACATTCGCACAATCACAATCATACAATCACAGTCATACAATCACAATCATACAATCACAATCATACTATCACAATCATACAATCGCAATCATACAATCACAATCATACAATCACAATCATACAATCACAATCACACAATCACAATCATACATCCAAAATCATGCAATCACAATCATACAATCACAATCATGCAATCACAATCATTCCATCATAATCATACAATCACAATCGTACAATCACAATCGTACAATCACAATCGCACAATCACAATCATACAATCACAGTCATACAATCACAATCATACAATCACAATCATACAATCACAATCATACAATCACAATCATACAATCACAGTCATACAATCACAATCATACAATCACAATCATACGATCACAATCATACAATCACAATCATACCATCACAATAATACAATCACAGTCATACAATCACAATCACACAATCACAATCATACTATCACAATCATAAAATCACAATCATACAATCACAATCATACAATCTCAATCATACAATCGCAATCATAGAATTACAATCTCCCAAATACAATCTCCCAAATACAATCATACAATCACAATCATACAATCACAATCATACAATCACAATCATACAATCACAATCATAGAATCACAATCATACTATCAGAATCATACAATCACAATCATACAATCACAATCATACAAACACAATCATACAATCACAGACATACAATCACAATCATACAATCACAATCATACATTCAAAATCATGCAATCACAATCATACAATCACAATCATACTATCGCAATCATACACTCACAATCATACAATCACAATCATACATACAAAATCATGCAACCTTAATCATACAATCGCAATCATGCAATCACAATCATACAATGATAATCATACAATGACAATCATACAATCACCATCATACAATCACAATCATACAACCACAATCAGACAATCACAATCATACAGTCACAATCATACAATCACAGTCATACAATCACAGTCATACTATCACAATCATACTATCACAATCATACAATCGCAATCATACAATCGCAATCATACAATCGCAATCATACAATCGCAATCATACAATCACAATCACGCAATCACAATCATACAATCACAATCATACAGTCACAATCATACAATCACAATCATACAATCACAATCATACTATCGCAATCATACAATCACAATCATACCATCACAATCATACAATCACAACCATACTATCATAATCATACAATCACAATAATACAATCATAATCATACAATCACAATCATACAATCGCAATCATACAATCACAATCATACAATCACAATCATACAATCACAATCATACTATCGCAATCATACAATCACAATCATACCATCACAATCATACAATTACAATCATACAATCATAATCATACAATTACAATCATACTATCACAATCATACAATCAAAATCATACAATCACAATCATACAATCACAATCATACAATCACAATCTTACAATCACAATCATACTATCACAACCATACAATCACAATCATACAATCACAATCATACAATCACAATCATACAATCTCAATCATACAATCGCAATCATACAATTACAATCTCCCAAATACAATCTCCCAAATACAATCTCCCAAATACAATCATACAATCACAATCATACAATCACAATCATACAATCACAATCATACAATCACAATCATACTATCAGAATCATACAATCACAATCATACAATCACAGTCATACAATCACAGTCATACAATCACAATCATATTATCACAATCATACAATCACAATAATACAATCATAATCATACAATCACAATCATACAATCGCAATCATACAATCACAATCATACAATCACAATCATACAATCGCAATCATACTATCGCAATCATACAATCACAATCATACCATCACAATCATACAATTACAATCATACAATCATAATCATACAATTACAATCATACTATCACAATCATACAATCAAAATCATACAATCACAATCATACAATCACAATCATACAATCACAATCATACAATCACAATCATACAATCACAATCTTACAATCACAATCATACTATCACAATCATACAATAACAATCATACAATCACAATCATACAATCACAATCATACAATCTCAATCATACAATCGCAATCATACAATTACAATCTCCCAAATACAATCTCCCAAATACAATCATACAATCACAATCATACAATCACAATCATACAATCACAATCATACTATCAGAATCATACAATCACAATCATACAATCACAGTCATACAATCACAGTCATACAATCACAATCATATTATCACAATCATACAATCACAATCATACAATCACAATCATACATTCAAAATCATGCAATCACAATCATACAATCACAATCATACTATCGCAATCATACACTCACAATCATACAATCACAATCATACATACAAAATCATGCAATCTTAATCATACAATCGCAATCATGCAATCACAATCATACAATGATAATCATACAATGACAATCATACAATCACCATCATACAATCACAATCATACAACCACAATCAGACAATCACAATCATACAGTCACAATCATACAATCACAGTCATAAAATCACAGTCATACTATCACAATCATACTATCACAATCATACAATCACAATCATACAATCGCAATCATACAATCGCAATCATACAATCGCAATCATACAATCACAATCACGCAATCACAATCATACAATCACAATCATACAGTCACAATCATACAATCACAATCATACAATTACAATCATACAATCATAATCATACAATTACAATCATACTATCACAATCATACAATCAAAATCATACAATCACAATCATACAATCACAATCATACAATCACAATCATACTATCGCAATCATACAATCACAATCATACCATCACAATCATACAATTACAATCATACAATCATAATCATACAATTACAATCATACTATCACAATCATACAATCAAAATCATACAATCACAATCATACAATCACAATCATACAATCACAATCTTACAATCACAATCATACTATCACAATCATACAATCACAATCATACAATCACAATCATACAATCACAATCATACAATCACAATCATACAATCTCAATCATACAATCGCAATCATACAATTACAATCTCCCTAATACAATCTCCCAAATACAATCATACAATCACAATCATACAATCACAATCATACAATCACAATCATACTATCAGAATCATACAATCACAATCATACGATCACAGTCATACAATCACAGTCATACAATCACAATCATATTATCACAATCATACAATCACAATAATACAATCATAATCATACAATCACAATCATACAATCGCAATCATACAATCACAATCATACAATCACAATCATACAATCACAATCATACTATCGCAATCATACAATCACAATCATACCATCACAATCATACAATTACAATCATACAATCATAATCATACAATTACAATCATACTATCACAATCATACAATCAAAATCATACAGTCACAATCATACAATCACAATCATACAATCACAGTCATACAATCACAATCATATTATCACAATCATACAATCACAATAATACAATCATAATCATACAATCACAATCATACAATCGCAATCATACAATCACAATCATACAATCACAATCATACAATCACAATCATACTATCGTAATCATACAATCACAATCATACCATCACAATCATACAATTACAATCATACAATCATAATCATACAATTACAATCATACTATCACAATCATACAATCAAAATCATACAATCACAATCATACAATCACAATCATACAATCACAATCATACAATCACAATCATACAATAACAATCATACAATCTCAATCATACAATCGCAATCATACAATTACAATCTCCCAAATACAATCTCCCAAATACAATCATACAATCACAATCATACAATCACAATCATACAATCACAATCATACTATCAGAATCATACAATCGCAATCATACAATCACAGTCATACAATCACAGTCATACAATCACAATCATATTATCACAATCATACAATCACAATAATACAATCATAATCATACAATCACAATCATACAATCGCAATCATACAATCACAATCATACAATCACAATCATACAATCACAATCATACTATCGCAATCATACAATCACAATCATACCATCACAATCATACAATTACAATCATACAATCATAATCATACAATTACAATCATACTATCACAATCATACAATCAAAATCATACAATCACAATCATACAATCACAATCATACAATCACAATCATACAATCACAATCATACAATCACAATCATACAATCACAATCATACAATCACAATCTTACAATCACAATCATACTATCACAATCATACAATAACAATCATACAATCACAATCATACAATCACAATCATACAATCTCAATCATACAATCGCAATCATACAATTACAATCTCCCAAATACAATCTCCCAAATACAATCATACAATCACAATCATACAATCACAATCATACAATCACAATCATACTATCAGAATCATACAATCACAATCATACAATCACAGTCATACAATCACAGTCATACAATCACAATCATATTATCACAATCATACAATCACAATCATACAATCACAATCATACAATCACAATCATACAATCACAATCATACAATCACAATCATACAATCACAATCTTACAATCACAATCATACTATCACAATCATACAATAACAATCATACAATCACAATCATACAATCACAATCATACAATCTCAATCATACAATCGCAATCATACAATTACAATCTCCCAAATACAATCTCCCAAATACAATCATACAATCACAATCATACAATCACAATCATACAATCACAATCATACTATCAGAATCATACAATCACAATCATACAATCACGGTCATACAATCACAGTCATACAATCACAATCATATTATCACAATCATACAATCACAATCATGCAATCACAATCATACAATCATAATCATACAATCATAATCATACAATCACAATCATACAATCACAATCATACAACCACAATCAGACAATCACAATCATACAATTACAATCATACAATCACAGTCATACAATCACAGTCATACTATCACAATCATACTATCACAATCATACAATCACAATCATACAATCATAATCATACAATCACAATCATACAATCACAATCATACAATCACAATCATACAATCACAATCATACAATCATAATCATACAATTACGATCATACAATCACAATCATACACCACAATCATACAATCACAATCATACAATCACAATCATACAATCACAATCATACAATCACAATCATACTATCACAATCATACATTCACAGTCATACAATCACAATCACACAATCACAATCATACTATCACAATCATACAATCACAATCATACAATCACAATCATACAATCTCAATCATACAATCGCAATCATAGAATTACAATCTCCCAAATACAATCTCCCAAATACAATCATACAATCACAATCATACAATCATAATCATACAATCACAATCGTACAATCACATTCGCACAATCACAATCATACAATCACAGTCATACAATCACAATCATACAATCACAATCATACTATCACAATCATACAATCACAATCATACAATCACAATCATACAATCACAATCATACAATCATAATCATACAATTACAATCATACAATCACAATCATACAATCACAATCATACAATCACAATCATACAATCACAATCGTACAATCACAATCATACAATCGCAATCATACAATTACAATCTCCAAAATACAATCTCCCAAATACAATCATACAATCACAATCATACAATCACAATCATACAATCACAATCATACAATCACAATCATACAATCACAGTCATACAATCACAATAATACTATCACAGTCATACCATCACAATCATACAATCACAATCAAACAATCACAGTCATACAATCACAGTCATACTATCACGATCATACTATCACAATCATACAATCACAATCATACTATCACAATCATACAATCCTAATCATACAATCACAATCATACAATCACAATCATACAATCACAGTCATACAATTACAATCATACAATCACAATCATACAATCACAATCATACAATCACAATCATACAATCACAATCATACAATCACAATCATACAATCACAATCATACAATCACAATCATGCAATCGCAATCATACAATTACAATCTCCAAAATACAATCTCCCAAATACAATCATACAATCACAATCATACAATCACAATCATACAATCACAATCATACAATCACAATCATACCATCCTAATCATAGAATCACAACATACAATCACAATCATACAATCACAATCATACTATCACAATCATACAATCCTAATCATACAATCACAACATACAATCACAATCACACAATCACAATCATATAATCACAATCATACAGTCAGAATCATACAATCACAATCATACCATCACAATCATACAGTCACAACCATACAATCATAATCATACAATCACAATCATACAATCACAATCATACAATCACAATCACACAATCACAATCATACATCCAAAATCATGCAATCACAATCATACAATCACAATCATGCAATCACAATCATTCCATCATAATCATACAATCACAATCGTACAATCACAATCGTACAATCACAATCGTACAATCACAATCGCACAATCACAATCATACAATCACAGTCATACAATCACAATCATACAATCACAATCATACTATCACAATCATACAATCACAATCATACAATCACAATCATACAATCACAATCATACAATCACAGTCATACAATCACAATCATACAATCACAATCATGCTATCACAATCATACAATCACAATCATACAATCGCAATCCTACAATTACAATCTCCAAAATACAATCTCCCAAATACAATCATACAATCACAATCATACAATCATAATCATACAATCACAATCATACAATCACAATCATACAATCACAGACATACAATCACAATCTTACAATCACAATCATACTATCACAATCATACAATCACAATCATACAATCACAATCGCACAATCACAATCATACAATCACAGTCATACAATCACAATCATACAATCACAATCATACAATCACAATCGTACAATCACAGACATACAATCACAATCATACATTCACAATCATATTATCACAATCATACAATCACACACATACAATCGTTATCATACCATCACAATCATACAATCGCAATCATACAATTACAATCTCCAAAATACAATCTCCCAAATACAATCATACAATCACAATCATACAATCACAATCATACAATCACAATCATACAATCACAATCATACAATCACAGTCATACAATCACAATCATACTATCACAGTCATACCATCACAATCATACAATCACAATCATACAATCACAGTCATACAATCACAGTCATACAATCACAATCATACTATCACAATCATACAATCCTAATCATTCAATCACAATCATACAATCACAGTCATACAATCACAATCATACAATCACAATCATACAATCACAATCATACAATCACAATCATACAATCACAATCATACAATCACAATCATACAATCACAATCATACAATCACAATCATACAATCACAATCATACAATCACAATCATACAATCACAATCATACAATCACAATCATACAATCACAATCATACAATCACAATCATACAATCGCAATCATACAGTTACAATCTCCAAAATACAATCTCCCAAATGCAATCCTACAATCACAATCATACAATCACAATCATACAATCACAATCATACTATCACAATCATACAATCCTAATCATACAATCACAACATACAATCACAATCATACAATCACAATCATACTATCACAATCATACAATCCTAATCATACAATCACAACATACAATCACAATCATACAATCACAGTCATACAATCACAATCATACAGTCACAACCATACAATCATAATCATACAATCACAATCATACAATCACAATCATACCATCATAATCATACAATCACAATCATACAATCACAATCATACAATCACAATCATACAATCACAATCATACAATCGCAATCATACCATCACAATCATACAATCCCAATCATACAAACGCAATCCTACAATTACAATCTCCAAAATACAATCTCCCAAATACAATCATACAATCACAATCATACAATCATAATCATACAATCACAATCATACAATCACAATCATACAATCACAGACATACAATCACAATCATACAATCACAATCATACAATCACAATCACACAATCACAATCATACATCCAAAATCATGCAATCACAATCATACAATCACAATCATGCAATCACAATCATTCCATCATAATCATACAATCACAATCGTATAATCACAATCGTACAATCACAATCGTACAATCACAATCGCACAATCACAATCATACAATCACAGTCATACAATCACAATCATACAATCACAATCATACTATCACAATCATACAATCACAATCATCCAATCACAATCATCCAATCACAATCATACAATCACAATCATACAATCACAGTCATACAATCACAATCATACAATCGCAATCATGCTATCACAATCATACAATCACAATCGTACAATCACAATCATACAATCACAATCATACATACAAAATCATGCAATCTCAATCATACAGTCACAATCATGCAATCACAATCATACAATCATAATCATACAATGACAATCATACAATCACAATGATACAATCACAATCATACAATCACAATCATACAATCGCAATCATACAATCACAATCACGTAATCACAATCATACAGTCACAATCATACAATCACAATCATACAATCACAATCATACAATCACAATCATACAATCACAGACATACAATCACAATCATACATTCACAATCATATTATCACAATCATAAAATCACAATCATACAATCACAATCATACAATCACAATCATACATTCAAAATCATGCAATCACAATCATAGAATCACAATCATGCAATCACAATCATACAACCATAATCATACAATGACAATCATAAAACCACAATTAGACAATCTCAATCATACAATCACAATCATACAATCACAGTCATACAATCACAGTCATACTATCACAATCATACTATCACAATCATACAATCACAATCATACAATCACAATCATACAACCGCAATCATACAATCACAATCACGCAATCACAATCATACAATCACAATCATACAATCACAATCATACAATCACAATCATACAATCACAATCATACAATCACAATCATACAATCACAATCATACAATCACAATCATACAATCACAATCATACATACAAAATCATGCAATCTCAATCATACAATCACAATCATGCAATCACAATCATACAATCATAAACATACAATGACAATCATACAATCACAATCATACAATCACAATCATACAACCACAATCAGACAATCACAATCATACAATCACAATCATACAATCACAGTCATACAATCACAGTCATACTATCACAATCATACAATCACAATCATACTATCACAATCATACAATCCTAATCATACAATCACAATCATACAATCACAATCATACAATCACAGTCATACAATTACAATCATACAATCACAATCATACAATCACAAACATACAATCACAACAATACAATCACAATCATACAATCACAATCATACAACCACAATCATACAATCGCAATCATACAATTACAATCTCCAAAATACAATCTCCCAAATACAATCATACAATCACAATCACACAATCACAATCATACAATAACAATCATACAGTCACAATCATATTATCCTAATCATAGAATCACAACATACAATCACAATCATACAATCACAATCATACTATCACAATCATACAATCCTAATCATACAATCACAACATACAATCACAATCACACAATCACAATCATATAATCACAATCATACAGTCAGAATCATACAATCACAATCATACCATCACAATCATACAGTCACAACCATACAATCATAATCATACAATCACAATCATACAATCACAATCATACAATCACAATCACACAATCACAATCATACATCCAAAATCATGCAATCACAATCATACAATCACAATCATGCAATCACAATCATTCCATCATAATCATACAATCACAATCGTACAATCACAATCGTACAATCACAATCGTACAATCACAATCGCACAATCACAATCATACAATCACAGTCATACAATCACAATCATACAATCACAATCATACTATCACAATCATACAATCACAATCATACAATCACAATCATACAATCACAATCATACAATCACAGTCATACAATCACAATCATACAATCACAATCATGCTATCACAATCATACAATCACAATCATACAATCGCAATCCTACAATTACAATCTCCAAAATACAATCTCCCAAATACAATCATACAATCACAATCATACAATCATAATCATACAATCACAATCATACAATCACAATCATACAATCACAGACATACAATCACAATCTTACAATCACAATCATACTATCACAATCATACAATCACAATCATACAATCACAATCGCACAATCACAATCATACAATCACAGTCATACAATCACAATCATTCAATCACAATCATACAATCACAATCGTACAATCACAGACATACAATCACAATCATACATTCACAATCATATTATCACAATCATACAATCACACACATACAATCGTTATCATACCATCACAATCATACAATCGCAATCATACAATTACAATCTCCAAAATACAATCTCCCAAATACAATCATACAATCACAATCATACAATCACAATCATACAATCACAATCATACAATCACAATCATACAATCACAGTCATACAATCACAATCATACTATCACAGTCATACCATCACAATCATACAATCACAATCATACAATCACAGTCATACAATCACAGTCATACAATCACAATCATACTATCACAATCATACAATCCTAATCATACAATCACAATCATACAATCACAGTCATACAATCACAGTCATACAATCACAATCATACAATCACAATCATACAATCACAATCATACAATCACAATCATACAATCACAATCATACAATCACAATCATACAATCACAATCATACAATCACAATCATACAATCACAATCATTCAATCACAATCATACAATCACAATCATACAATCACAATCATACAATCGCAATCATACAGTTACAATCTCCAAAATACAATCTCCCAAATGCAATCCTACAATCACAATCATACAATCACAATCATACAATCACAATCATACTATCACAATCATACAATCCTAATCATACAATCACAACATACAATCACAATCATACAATCACAATCATACTATCACAATCATACAATCCTAATCATACAATCACAACATACAATCACAATCATACAATCACAGTCATACAATCACAATCATACAGTCACAACCATACAATCATAATCATACAATCACAATCATACAATCACAATCATACCATCATAATCATACAATCACAATCATACAATCACAATCATACAATCACAATCATACAATCACAATCATACAATCGCAATCATACCATCACAATCATACAATCCCAATCATACAAACGCAATCCTACAATTACAATCTCCAAAATACAATCTCCCAAATACAATCATACAATCACAATCATACAATCATAATCATACAATCACAATCATACAATCACAATCATACAATCACAGACATACAATCACAATCATACAATCACAATCATACAATCACAATCACACAATCACAATCATACATCCAAAATCATGCAATCACAATCATACAATCACAATCATGCAATCACAATCATTCCATCATAATCATACAATCACAATCGTATAATCACAATCGTACAATCACAATCGTACAATCACAATCGCACAATCACAATCATACAATCACAGTCATACAATCACAATCATACAATCACAATCATACTATCACAATCATACAATCACAATCATACAATCACAATCATACAATCACAATCATACAATCACAGTCATACAATCACAATCATACAATCGCAATCATGCTATCACAATCATACAATCACAATCGTACAATCACAATCATACAATCACAATCATACATACAAAATCATGCAATCTCAATCATACAGTCACAATCATGCAATCACAATCATACAATCATAATCATACAATGACAATCATACAATCACAATGATACAATCACAATCATACAATCACAATCATACAATCGCAATCATACAATCACAATCACGTAATCACAATCATACAGTCACAATCATACAATCACAATCATACAATCACAATCATACAATCACAATCATACAATCACAGACATACAATCACAATCATACATTCACAATCATATTATCACAATCATAAAATCACAATCATACAATCACAATCATACAATCACAATCATACATTCAAAATCATGCAATCACAATCATAGAATCACAATCATGCAATCACAATCATACAACCATAATCATACAATGACAATCATAAAACCACAATTAGACAATCTCAATCATACAATCACAATCATACAATCACAGTCATACAATCACAGTCATACTATCACAATCATACTATCACAATCATACAATCACAATCATACAATCACAATCATACAACCGCAATCATACAATCACAATCACGCAATCACAATCATACAATCACAATCATACAATCACAATCATACAATCACAATCATACAATCACAATCATACAATCACAATCATACAATCACAATCATACATACAAAATCATGCAATCTCAATCATACAATCACAATCATGCAATCACAATCATACAATCATAAACATACAATGACAATCATACAATCACAATCATACAATCACAATCATACAACCACAATCAGACAATCACAATCATACAATCACAATCATACAATCACAGTCATACAATCACAGTCATACTATCACAATCATACAATCACAATCATACTATCACAATCATACAATCCTAATCATACAATCACAATCATACAATCACAATCATACAATCACAATCATACAATCACAATCATACAATCACAATCATAAAATCACAATCATATTATCACAATCTTACAATCACAATCATGCAATCACAATCATACAATCACAATCATACAATCACAATCATACAATCACAATCATACAATCTCAATCATACAATCGCAATCATACAATCGCAATCATACAATCACAATCATACAATCATAATCATACAATCACAATCATACGATCGCGATCATACAATCGCAATCATACCATCACAATCATACAATCACAACCATACAATCATAATCATACAATCACAATCATACAATCACAATCATACAACCACAATCATACAATCATAATCATACAATCACAATCATACAATCACAATCATACAATCTCAATCATACAATCGCAATCATAGAATTACAATCTCCCAAATACAATCTCCCAAATACAATCATACAATCACAATCATACAATCACAATCATACAATCACAATCATAGAATCACAATCATACTATCAGAATCATACAATCACAATCATACAATCACAATCATACAAACACAATCATACAATCACAGACATACAATCACAATCATACAATCACAATCATACATTCAAAATCATGCAATCACAATCATACAATCACAATCATACTATCACAATCATACACTCACAATCATACAATCACAATCATACATACAAAATCATGCAATCTTAATCATACAATCGCAATCATGCAATCACAATCATACAATGATAATCATACAATGACAATCATACAATCACCATCATACAATCACAATCATACAACCACAATCAGACAATCACAATCATACAGTCACAATCATACAATCACAGTCATACAATCACAGTCATACTATCACAATCATACTATCAGAATCATACAATCACAATCATACAATCGCAATCATACAATCGCAATCATACAATCGCAATCATACAATCACAATCACGCAATCACAATCATACAATCACAATCATACAGTCACAATCATACAATCACAATCATACAATCACAATCATACTATCGCAATCATACAATCACAATCATACAATCACAATCATACTATCGCAATCATACAATCACAATCATACCATCACAATCATACAATTACAATCATACAATCATAATCATACAATTACAATCATACTATCACAATCATACAATCAAAATCATACAATCACAATCATACAATCACTATCATACAATCACAATCATACAATCACAATCATACAATCACAATCATACTATCAGAATCATACAATCACAATCATACAATCACAGTCATACAATCACAGTCATACAACCACAATCATACAATCACAATCATACAATCACAATCATACAATCACAATCACACAATCACAATCATACGTCCAAAATCATGCAATCACAATCATACAATCACAATCATGCAATCACAATCATTCCATCATAATCATACAATCACAATCGTACAATCACAATCGTACAATCACAATCGCACAATCACAATCATACAATCACAGTCATACAATCACAATCATACAATCACAATCATACAATCACAATCATACAATCACAATCATACAATCACAGTCATACAATCACAATCATACAATCACAATCATACTATCACAATCATACAATCACAATCATACAATAACAATAATACAATCACAGTCATACAATCACAATCACACAATCACAATCATACTATCACAATCATAAAATCACAATCATACAATCACAATCATACAATCTCAATCATACAATCGCAATCATAGAATTACAATCTCCCAAATACAATCTCCCAAATACAATCATACAATCACAATCATACAATCACAATCATACAATCACAATCATACAATCACAATCATAGAATCACAATCATACTATCAGAATCATACAATCACAATCATACAATCACAATCATACAAACACAATCATACAATCACAGACATACAATCACAATCATACAATCACAATCATACATTCAAAATCATGCAATCACAATCATACAATCACAATCATACTATCGCAATCATACACTCACAATCATACAATCACAATCATACATACAAAATCATGCAATCTTAATCATACAATCGCAATCATGCAATCACAATCATACAATGATAATCATACAATGACAATCATACAATCACCATCATACAATCACAATCATACAACCACAATCAGACAATCACAATCATACAGTCACAATCATACAATCACAGTCATACAATCACAGTCATACTATCACAATCATACTATCACAATCATACAATCACAATCATACAATCGCAATCATACAATCGCAATCATACAATCGCAATCATACAATCACAATCACGCAATCACAATCATACAATCACAATCATGCAATCACAATCATACAATCACAATCATACAATCACAATCATACAATCACAATCTTACAATCACAATCATACTATCACAATCATACAATAACAATCATACAATCACAATCATACAATCACAATCATAGAATCTCAATCATACAATCGCAATCATATAATTACAATCTCCCAAATACAATCTCCCAAATACAATCATACAATCACAATCATACAATCACAATCATACAATCACAATCATACTATCAGAATCATACAATCACAATCATACAATCACAGTCATACAATCACAGTCATACAATCACAATCATATTATCACAATCATACAATCACAATCATGCAATCACAATCATACAATCATAATCATACAATCACAATCATACTATCACAATCATACAATCACAATCATACACCACAATCATACAATCACAATCATACAATCACAATCATACAATCACAATCATACTATCACAATCATACATTCACAGTCATACAATCACAATCACACAATCACAATCATACTATCACAATCATACAATCACAATCATACAATCACAATCATACAATCTCAATCATACAATGGCAATCATACAATTACAATCTCCCAAATACAATCTCCCAAATACAATCATACAATCACAATCATACCATCACAATCATACAATCACAATCATACTATCAGAATCATACACTCACACTCATACAATCACAGTCATACAATCACAGTCATACAATCACAATCATATTATCACAATCATACAATCACAATAATACAATCATAATCATACAATCACAATCGTACAATCACATTCGCACAATCACAATCATACAATCACAGTCATACAATCACAATCATACAATCACAATCATACTATCACAATCATACAATCGCAATCATACAATCACAATCATACAATCACAATCATACAATCACAATCACACAATCACAATCATACATCCAAAATCATGCAATCACAATCATACAATCACAATCATGCAATCACAATCATTCCATCATAATCATACAATCACAATCGTACAATCACAATCGTACAATCACAATCGCACAATCACAATCATACAATCACAGTCATACAATCACAATCATACAATCACAATCATACAATCACAATCATACAATCACAATCATACAATCACAGTCATACAATCACAATCATACAATCACAATCATACTATCACAATCATACAATCACAATCATACAATCACAATAATACAATCACAGTCATACAATCACAATCACACAATCACAATCATACTATCACAATCATAAAATCACAATCATACAATCACAATCATACAATGTCAATCATACAATCGCAATCATAGAATTACAATCTCCCAAATACAATCTCCCAAATACAATCATACAATCACAATCATACAATCACAATCATACAATCACAATCATACAATCACAATCATAGAATCACAATCATACTATCAGAATCATACAATCACAATCATACAATCACAATCATACAAACACAATCATACAATCACAGACATACAATCACAATCATACAATCACAATCATACATTCAAAATCATGCAATCACAATCATACAATCACAATCATACTATCGCAATCATACACTCACAATCATACAATCACAATCATACATACAAAATCATGCAATCTTAATCATACAATCGCAATCATGCAATCACAATCATACAATGATAATCATACAATGACAATCATACAATCACCATCATACAATCACAATCATACAACCACAATCAGACAATCACAATCATACAGTCACAATCATACAATCACAGTCATACAATCACAGTCATACTATCACAATCATACTATCACAATCATACAATCACAATCATACAATCGCAATCATACAATCGCAATCATACAATCGCAATCATACAATCACAATCACGCAATCACAATCATACAATCACAATCATACAGTCACAATCATACAATCACAATCATACAATCACAATCATACTATCGCAATCATACAATCACAATCATACCATCACAATCATACAATCACAACCATACTATCATAATCATACAATCACAATAATACAATCATAATCATACAATCACAATCATACAATCGCAATCATACAATCACAATCATACAATCACAACCATACAATCACAATCATACTATCGCAATCATACAATCACAATCATACCATCACAATCATACAATTGCAATCATACAATCATAATCATACAATTACAATCATACTATCACAATCATACAATCAAAATCATACAATCACAATCATACAATCACAATCATACAATCACAATCTTACAATCACAATCATACTATCACAATCATACAATCACAATCATACAATCACAATCATACAATCACAATCATACAATCTCAATCATACAATCGCAATCATACAATTACAATCTCCCTAATACAATCTCCCAAATACAATCATACAATCACAATCATACAATCACAATCATACAATCACAATCATACTATCAGAATCATACAATCACAATCATACGATCACAGTCATACAATCACAGTCATACAATCACAATCATATTATCACAATCATACAATCACAATAATACAATCATAATCATACAATCACAATCATACAATCGCAATCATACAATCACAATCATACAATCACAATCATACAATCACAATCATACTATCGCAATCATACAATCACAATCATACCATCACAATCATACAATTACAATCATACAATCATAATCATACAATTACAATCATACTATCACAATCATACAATCAAAATCATACAGTCACAATCATACAATCACAATCATACAATCACAGTCATACAATCACAATCATATTATCACAATCATACAATCACAATAATACAATCATAATCATACAATCACAATCATACAATCGCAATCATACAATCACAATCATACAATCACAATCATACAATCACAATCATACTATCGTAATCATACAATCACAATCATACCATCACAATCATACAATTACAATCATACAATCATAATCATACAATTACAATCATACTATCACAATCATACAATCAAAATCATACAATCACAATCATACAATCACAATCATACAATCACAATCATACAATCACAATCATACAATCACAATCATACAATAACAATCATACAATCTCAATCATACAATCGCAATCATACAATTACAATCTCCCAAATACAATCTCCCAAATACAATCATACAATCACAATCATACAATCACAATCATACAATCACAATCATACTATCAGAATCATACAATCACAATCATACAATCACAGTCATACAATCACAGTCATACAATCACAATCATATTATCACAATCATACAATCACAATAATACAATCATAATCATACAATCACAATCATACAATCGCAATCATACAATCACAATCATACAATCACAATCATACAATCACAATCATACTATCGCAATCATACAATCACAATCATACCATCACAATCATACAATTACAATCATACAATCATAATCATACAATTACAATCATACTATCACAATCATACAATCAAAATCATACAATCACAATCATACAATCACAATCATACAATCACAATCATACAATCACAATCATACAATCACAATCATACAATCACAATCATACAATCACAATCTTACAATCACAATCATACTATCACAATCATACAATAACAATCATACAATCACAATCATACAATCACAATCATACAATCTCAATCATACAATCGCAATCATACAATTACAATCTCCCAAATACAATCTCCCAAATACAATCATACAATCACAATCATACAATCACAATCATACAATCACAATCATACTATCAGAATCATACAATCACAATCATACAATCACAGTCATACAATCACAGTCATACAATCACAATCATATTATCACAATCATACAATCACAATCATGCAATCACAATCATACAATCATAATCATACAATCATAATCATACAATCACAATCATACAATCACAATCATACAACCACAATCAGACAATCACAATCATACAATTACAATCATACAATCACAGTCATACAATCACAGTCATACTATCACAATCATACTATCACAATCATACAATCACAATCATACAATCATAATCATACAATCACAATCATACAATCACAATCATACAATCACAATCATACAATCACAATCATACAATCATAATCATACAATTACGATCATACAATCACAATCATACACCACAATCATACAATCACAATCATACAATCACAATCATACAATCACAATCATACAATCACAATCATACTATCACAATCATACATTCACAGTCATACAATCACAATCACACAAATCACAATCATACTATCACAATCATACAATCACAATCATACAATCACAATCATACAATCTCAATCATACAATCGCAATCATACAATTACAATCTCCCAAATACAATCTCCCAAATACAATCATACAATCACAATCATACAATCACAATCATACAATCACAATCATACAATCACAGTCATACAATCACAATCATACAATCACAATCATACTATCACAATCATACAATCACAATCATACAATCACAATCATACAATCACAATCATACAATCATAATCATACAATTACAATCATACAATCACAATCATACAATCACAATCATACAATCACAATCATACAATCACAATCGTACAATCACAATCATACAATCGCAATCATACAATTACAATCTCAAAATACAATCTCCCAAATACAATCATACAATCACAATCATACAATCACAATCATACAATCACAATCATACAATCACAATCATACAATCACAGTCATACAATCACAATAATACTATCGCAGTCATACCATCACAATCATACAATCACAATCATACAATCACAGTCATACAATCACAGTCATACTATCACGATCATACTATCACAATCATACAATCACAATCATACTATCACAATCATACAATCCAAATCATACAATCACAATCATACAATCACAATCATACAATCACAGTCATACAATTACAATCATACAATCACAATCATACAATCACAATCATACAATCACAATCATACAATCACAATCATACAATCACAATCATACAATCACAATCATACAATCACAATCATACAATCACAATCAAGCAATCGCAATCATACAATTACAATCTCCAAAATACAATCTCCCAAATACAATCATACAATCACAATCATACAATCACAATCATACAATCACAATCATACAATCACAATCATACCATCCTAATCATAGAATCACAACATACAATCACAATCATACAATCACAATCATACTATCACAATCATACAATCCTAATCATACAATCACAACATACAATCACAATCACACAATCACAATCATATAATCACAATCATACAGTCAGAATCATACAATCACAATCATACCATCACAATCATACAGTCACAACCATACAATCATAATCATACAATCACAATCATACAATCACAATCATACAATCACAATCACACAATCACAATCATACATCCAAAATCATGCAATCACAATCATACAATCACAATCATGCAATCACAATCATTCCATCATAATCATACAATCACAATCGTACAATCACAATCGTACAATCACAATCGTACAATCACAATCGCACAATCACAATCATACAATCACAGTCATACAATCACAATCATACAATCACAATCATACTATCACAATCATACAATCACAATCATACAATCACAATCATACAATCACAATCATACAATCACAGTCATACAATCACAATCATACAATCACAATCATGCTATCACAATCATACAATCACAATCATACAATCGCAATCCTACAATTACAATCTCCAAAATACAATCTCCCAAATACAATCATACAATCACAATCATACAATCATAATCATACAATCACAATCATACAATCACAATCATACAATCACAGACATACAATCACAATCTTACAATCACAATCATACTATCACAATCATACAATCACAATCATACAATCACAATCGCACAATCACAATCATACAATCACAGTCATACAATCACAATCATACAATCACAATCATACAATCACAATCGTACAATCACAGACATACAATCACAATCATACATTCACAATCATATTATCACAATCATACAATCACACACATACAATCGTTATCATACCATCACAATCATACAATCGCAATCATACAATTACAATCTCCAAAATACAATCTCCCAAATACAATCATACAATCACAATCATACAATCACAATCATACAATCACAATCATACAATCACAGTCATACAATCACAATCATACTATCACAGTCATACCATCACAATCATACAATCACAATCATACAATCACAGTCATACAATCACAGTCATACAATCACAATCATACTATCACAATCATACAATCCTAATCATACAATCACAATCATACAATCACAGTCATACAATCACAATCATACAATCACAATCATACAATCACAATCATACAATCACAATCATACAATCACAATCATACAATCACAATCATACAATCACAATCATACAATCACAATCATACAATCACAATCATACAATCACAATCATACAATCACAATCATACAATCACAATCATACAATCACAATCATACAATCGCAATCATACAGTTACAATCTCCAAAATACAATCTCCCAAATGCAATCCTACAATCACAATCATACAATCACAATCATACAATCACAATCATACTATCACAATCATACAATCCTAATCATACAATCACAACATACAATCACAATCATACAATCACAATCATACTATCACAATCATACAATCCTAATCATACAATCACAACATACAATCACAATCATACAATCACAGTCATACAATCACAATCATACAGTCACAACCATACAATCATAATCATACAATCACAATCATACAATCACAATCATACCATCATAATCATACAATCACAATCATACAATCACAATCATACAATCACAATCATACAATCACAATCATACAATCGCAATCATACCATCACAATCATACAATCCCAATCATACAAACGCAATCCTACAATTACAATCTCCAAAATACAATCTCCCAAATACAATCATACAATCACAATCATACAATCATAATCATACAATCACAATCATACAATCACAATCATACAATCACAGACATACAATCACAATCATACAATCACAATCATACAATCACAATCACACAATCACAATCATACATCCAAAATCATGCAATCACAATCATACAATCACAATCATGCAATCACAATCATTCCATCATAATCATACAATCACAATCGTATAATCACAATCGTACAATCACAATCGTACAATCACAATCGCACAATCACAATCATACAATCACAGTCATACAATCACAATCATACAATCACAATCATACTATCACAATCATACAATCACAATCATACAATCACAATCATACAATCACAATCATACAATCACAGTCATACAATCACAATCATACAATCGCAATCATGCTATCACAATCATACAATCACAATCGTACAATCACAATCATACAATCACAATCATACATACAAAATCATGCAATCTCAATCATACAGTCACAATCATGCAATCACAATCATACAATCATAATCATATAATGACAATCATACAATCACAATGATACAATCACAATCATACAATCACAATCATACAATCGCAATCATACAATCACAATCACGTAATCACAATCATACAGTCACAATCATACAATCACAATCATACAATCACAATCATACAATCACAATCATACAATCACAGACATACAATCACAATCATACATTCACAATCATATTATCACAATCATAAAATCACAATCATACAATCACAATCATACAATCACAATCATACATTCAAAATCATGCAATCACAATCATAGAATCACAATCATGCAATCACAATCATACAACCATAATCATACAATGACAATCATAAAACCACAATTAGACAATCTCAATCATACAATCACAATCATACAATCACAGTCATACAATCACAGTCATACTATCACAATCATACTATCACAATCATACAATCACAATCATACAATCACAATCATACAACCGCAATCATACAATCACAATCACGCAATCACAATCATACAATCACAATCATACAATCACAATCATACAATCACAATCATACAATCACAATCATACAATCACAATCATACAATCACAATCATACAATCACAATCATACAATCACAATCATACAATCACAATCATACATACAAAATCATGCAATCTCAATCATACAATCACAATCATGCAATCACAATCATACAATCATAAACATACAATGACAATCATACAATCACAATCATACAATCACAATCATACAACCACAATCAGACAATCACAATCATACAATCACAATCATACAATCACAGTCATACAATCACAGTCATACTATCACAATCATACAATCACAATCATACTATCACAATCATACAATCCTAATCATACAATCACAATCATACAATCACAATCATACAATCACAGTCATACAATTACAATCATACAATCACAATCATACAATCACAATCATACAATCACAACAATACAATCACAATCATACAATCACAATCATACAACCACAATCATACAATCGCAATCATACAATTACAATCTCCAAAATACAATCTCCCAAATACAATCATACAATCACAATCACACAATCACAATCATACAATAACAATCATACAGTCACAATCATATTATCACAATCATACAATCATAATCATACAATCGCAATCATACAATTACAATCTCCAAAATACAATCTCCCAAATACAATCATACAATCACAATCATAAAATCACAATCATACAATCACAATCATACTATCACAATCATACAATCACAATCATACAATCACAATCATACAATCACAATCATACAATCTCAATCATACAATCGCAATCATACAATTACAATCTCCCAAATACAATCTCCCAAATACAATCATACAATCACAATCACACAATCACAATCATACAATAACAATCATACAGTCACAATCATATTATCACAATCATACAATCATAATCATACAATCGCAATCATACAATTACAATCTCCAAAATACAATCTCCCAAATACAATCATACAATCACAATCATAAAATCACAATCATGCAATCACAATCATACAATCATAATCATACAATCGTAATCATACAATCACAATCATACAATCATAATCATACAATCACAATCATACAATCGCAATCATACAATCACAATCATACAATCATAATCATACAATCACAATCATACGATCGCGATCATACAATCGCAATCATACCATCACAATCATACAATCACAACCATACAATCATAATCATACAATCACAATCATACAATCACAATCATACAATCACAATCATACAATCATAATCATACAATCACAATCATACAATCACAATCATACAATCTCAATCATACAATCGCAATCATAGAATTACAATCTCCCAAATACAATCTCCCAAATACAATCATACAATCACAATCATACAATCACAATCATACAATCACAATCATAGAATCACAATCATACTATCAGAATCATACAATCACAATCATACAATCACAATCATACAAACACAATCATACAATCACAGACATACAATCACAATCATACAATCACAATCATACATTCAAAATCATGCAATCACAATCATACAATCACAATCATACTATCACAATCATACACTCACAATCATACAATCACAATCATACATACAAAATCATGCAATCTTAATCATACAATCGCAATCATGCAATCACAATCATACAATGATAATCATACAATGACAATCATACAATCACCATCATACAATCACAATCATACAACCACAATCAGACAATCACAATCATACAGTCACAATCATACAATCACAGTCATACAATCACAGTCATACTATCACAATCATACTATCAGAATCATACAATCACAATCATACAATCGCAATCATACAATCGCAATCATACAATCGCAATCATACAATCACAATCACGCAATCACAATCATACAATCACAATCATACAGTCACAATCATACAATCACAATCATACAATCACAATCATACTATCGCAATCATACAATCACAATCATACAATCACAATCATACTATCGCAATCATACAATCACAATCATACCATCACAATCATACAATTACAATCATACAATCATAATCATACAATTACAATCATACTATCACAATCATACAATCAAAATCATACAATCACAATCATACAATCACTATCATACAATCACAATCATACAATCACAATCATACAATCACAATCATACTATCAGAATCATACAATCACAATCATACAATCACAGTCATACAATCACAGTCATAAAATCACAATCATATTATCACAATCATACAATCACAATCATGCAATCACAATCATACAATCATAATCATACAATCATAATCATACAATCACAATCATACAATCATAATCATACAATTACAATCATACAATCACAATCATACACCACAATCATACAATCACAATCATACAATCACAATCATACAATCACAATCATACTATCACAATCATACATTCACAGTCATACAATCACAATCACACAATCACAATCATACTATCACAATCATACAATCACAATCATACAATCACAATCATACAATCTCAATCATACAATGGCAATCATACAATTACAATCTCCCAAATACAATCTCCCAAATACAATCATACAATCACAATCATACAATCACAATCATACAATCACAATCATACTATCAGAATCATACACTCACACTCATACAATCACAGTCATACAATCACAGTCATACAATCACAATCATACTATCACAATCTTACAATCACAATCATACAATCACAATCATACAATCACAATCATACTATCACAATCATACATTCACAGTCATACAATCACAATCATACAATCACAATCATACAATCACAATCATACAATCACAATCATACAATCATAATCATACAATTACAATCATACAATCACAATCATACAATCATAATCATACAATTACAATCATACAATCACAATCATACAATCACAACCATACAATCGCAATCATACAATCGCAATCATACAATCACAATCATACAATCACAATCTCCCAAATACAATCTCCCAAATACAATCATACAATCACAATCATACAATCACAATCATACAATCACAATCATACTATCAGAATCATACAATCACAATCATACAATCACAGTCATACAATCACAGTCATACAATCACAATCATATTATCACAATCATACAATCACAATCATACAATCACAATCATACTATCACAATCATACAATCCTAATCATACAATCACAATCATACATTCACAATCATACAATCACAATCATACAATCACAATCATACAATCACAATCATACAATCACAATCATACTATCACAATCATACAATCCTAATCATACAATCACAATCATACAATCACAATCATACAATCACAGTCATACAATCACAATCATACAATCACAATCATACAATCACAATCAAACAATCGCAATCATACAATCGCAATCACACAATCACAATCATACAATCGCAATCATACAGTCACAATCATACAATCACAATCATACATTCACAATCATACAATCACAATCATACAATCACAATCATACAATCGCAATCATACAATCACAATCATACAATCATAATCATACAATCACAATCATACGATCGCAATCATACCATCACAATCATACAGTCACAACCATACAATCATAATCATATAATCACAATCGTACAATCACAATCGTACAATCACAATCGTACAATCACAATCGCACAATCACAATCATACAATCACAATCATACTATCACAATCATACAATCCTAATCATACAATCACAATCATACAATCACAATCATACAATCACAGTCATACAATCACAATCTTACAATCACAATCATACTATCACAATCATACAATCATAATCGTACAATCACAATCGTACAATCACAATCGTACAATCACAATCGTACAATCACAATCGCACAATCACAATCATACAATCACAGTCATACAATCACAATCATACAATCACAATCATACAATCATAATCATACAATTACAATCATACAATCACAATCATACAATCACAATCATACAATCACAATCATGCAATCACAATCATACAATCACAATCATACAATCGCAATCATACAATCGCAATCATACAATTACAATCTCCAAAATACAATCTCCCAAATACAATCATACAATCACAATCATACAATCACAATCATACAATCACAATCATACAACCACAATCATACTATCACAATCATACAATCCTAATCATACAATCACAATCATACAATCACAATCATACCATCACAGTCATACAATCACAATCATACAATCACAATCATACAATCACAATCATACAATCGCAATCATACAATCGCAATCGCACAATCACAATCATACAATCACAATCATACAGTCACAATCATACAGTCACAATCATACAATCACAATCATACAATCACAATCATACAATCAGAATCATACAATCACAATCATACAATCGCAATCATACAATCACAATCATACAATCATAATCATACAATCACAATCATACAATCCTAATCATACAATCACAATCATACAATCACAATCATACAATCACAATCATACAATCACAGTCATACAATTACAATCATACAATCACAATCATACAATCACAATCATACAATCACAATCATACAATCACAATCATACAATCACAATCATACAATCACAATCATACAATCACAATCATACAATCACAATCATACAATCACAATCATACAATCACAATCATACAATCGCAATCATACAATTACAATCTCCAAAATACAATCTCCCAAATACAATCATACAATCACAATCATACAATCACAATCATACAGTCACAATCATACAATCGCAATCATACAATCACAATCATACAATCATAATCATACAATCACAATCTCCCAAATACAATCTCCCAAATACAATCATACAATCACAATCATACAATCACAGTCATACAATCACAATCATACTATCAGAATCATACAATCACAATCATACAATCACAGTCATACAATCACAGTCATACAATCACAATCATATTATCACAATCATACAATCACAATCATGCAATCACAATCATACAATCACAATCATACTATCAGAATCATACAATCACAATCATACAATCACAGTCATACAATCACAGTCATACAATCATAATCATACAATCATAATCATACAATCACAATCATACAATCACAATCATACAATCACAATCATACAATCACAATCATACAATCACAATCATACAATCACAATCATACAATCACAATCATACAATCACAATCATACAATCGCAATCATACAATTACAATCTCCAAAATACAATCTCCCAAATACAATCATACAATCACAATCATACAATCACAATCATACAGTCACAATCATACAATCGCAATCATACAATCACAATCATACAATCATAATCATACAATCACAATCTCCCAAATACAATCTCCCAAATACAATCATACAATCACAATCATACAATCACAGTCATACAATCACAATCATACTATCAGAATCATACAATCACAATCATACAATCACAGTCATACAATCACAGTCATACAATCACAATCATATTATCACAATCATACAATCACAATCATGCAATCACAATCATACAATCACAATCATACTATCAGAATCATACAATCACAATCATACAATCACAGTCATACAATCACAGTCATACAATCATAATCATACAATCATAATCATACAATCACAATCATACAATCACAATCATACAATCACAATCATACAACCACAATCAGACAATCACGATCATACAATCACAATCATACAATCACAGTCATACAATCACAGTCATACTATCACAATCATACTATCACAATCATACAATCACAATCATACAATCACAATCATACAATCACAATCATACAATCACAATCATACAATCACAATCATACAATCACAATCATACAATCACAATCATACAATCACAATCATACAATCGCAATCATACAATTACAATCTCCAAAATACAATCTCCCAAATACAATCATACAATCACAATCATACAATCACAATCATACAGTCACAATCATACAATCGCAATCATACAATCACAATCATACAATCATAATCATACAATCACAATCTCCCAAATACAATCTCCCAAATACAATCATACAATCACAATCATACTATCAGAATCATACAATCACAATCATACAATCACAGTCATACAATCACAGTCATACAATCACAATCATATTATCACAATCATACAATCACAATCATGCAATCACAATCATACAATCATAATCATACAATCATAATCATACAATCACAATCATACAATCACAATCATACAACCACAATCAGACAATCACGATCACACAATCACAATCATACAATCACAGTCATACAATCACAGTCATACTATCACAATCATACTATCACAATCATACAATCACAATCATACAATCACAATCATAATATCGCAATCATACTATCACAATCAAACCATCACAATCATACAATCACAATCATACAATCATAATCATACAATTACAATCATACAATCACAATCATACACCACAATCATACAATCACAATCATACAATCACAATCATACAATCACAATCATACAATCACAATCATACAATCGCAATCATACAATTACAATCTCCAAAATACAGTCTCCCAAATAAAATCATACAATCACAATCATACAATCACAATCATACAATCACAATCATACAATCACAATCATACAATCACAATCATACAATCACAATCATACAATCACAATCATACAATCACAATCATACAATCACAATCATACAATCACAATCATACTATCACAATCATACAATCCTAATCATACAATCACAATCATACAATCACAATCATACAATCACAGTCATACAATCACAATCTTACAATCACAATCATAATATCGCAATCATACTATCACAATCAAACCATCACAATCATACAATCACAATCATACAATCACAATCATACAATCACAATCATACAATCACAATCATACAATCACAATCATACAATCACAATCATACAATCACAATCATACAATCCTAATCATACAATCACAATCATACAATCACAATCATACAATCACAGTCATACAATCACAATCATACAATCACTATCATACAATCACAATCATACAATCACAATCATACTATTACAATCATACAATCCTAATCATACAATCACAATCATACAATCACAATCATACAATCACAGTCATACAATCACAATCATACAATCACAGTCATACAATCACAGTCATACTATCACAATCATACTATCACAATCATACAATCACAATCATACAATCACAATCATAATATCGCAATCATACTATCACAATCAAACCATCACAATCATACAATCACAATCATACAATCATAATCATACAATTACAATCATACAATCACAATCATACACCACAATCATACAATCACAATCATACAATCACAATCATACAATCACAATCATACAATCACAATCATACAATCGCAATCATACAATTACAATCTCCAAAATACAGTCTCCCAAATAAAATCATACAATCACAATCATACAATCACAATCATACAATCACAATCATACAATCACAATCATACAATCACAATCATACAATCACAATCATACAATCGCAATCATACAATTACAATCTCCAAAATACAATCTCCCAAATACAATCTTACAATCACAATCATACAATCCTAATCATACAATCACAATCATACAATCACAATCATATAATCACAGTCATACAATCACAATCATACAATCACTATCATACAATCACAATCATACAATCACAATCATACTATCACAATCATACAATCCTAATCATACAATCACAATCATACAATCACAATCATACAATCACAATCATACTATCACAATCATACAATCATAATCTTACAATCACAATCGTACAATCACAATCGTACAATCACAATCGTACAATCACAATCGCACAATCACAATCATACAATCACAGTCATACAATCAGAGTCATACAATCACAATCATACAATCACAATCATACAATCATAATCATACAATTACAATCATACAATCACAATCATACAATCACAATCATACAATCACAATGATACAATCACAATCATACAATCACAATCATACAATCACAATCATACAATCACAATCATACAATCACAATTATACAATCACAATCATACAATCACAATCATACAATCACAATCATACAATCACAATCATACAATCACAATCATACAATCGCAATCATACAATCGCAATCATACAATTACAATCTCCAAAATACAATCTCCCAAATACAATCATACAATCACAATCATACAATCCTAATCATACAATCACAATCATACAATCACAATCATACAATCACAGTCATACAATCACAATCATACAATCACTATCATACAATCACAATCATACAATCACAATCATACTATCACAATCATACAATCCTAATCATACAATCACAATCATACAATCACAATCATACAATCACAGTCATACAATCACAATCATACAATCACAATCATACAATCGCAAACATTCAATCGCAATCACACAATCACAATCATACAATCACAATCATACGGTCACAATCATACAATCACAATCATACAATCACAATCATACAATCACAATCATACAATCACAATCATACAATCGCAATCACACAATCACAATCATACAATCATAATCATACAATCACAATCATACGATCGCAATCATACCATCACAATCATACAGTCACAACCATACAATCATAATCATACAATCACAATCATACAATCACAATCATACAATCACAATCATACAATCATAATCATACAATCACAATCATACAATCGCAATCATACAATCACAATCATACAATCACAGACATACAATCACAATCATACATTCACAATCATATTATCACAATCATACAATCACAATCATACAATCACAATCATACAATCACAATCATACAATCACGATCATACAATCACAATCATACAATCACAATCATACAATCGCAATCATACAATTACAATCTCCAAAATACAATCTCCCAAATACAATCTTACAATCACAATCATACAATCCTAATCATACAATCACAATCATACAATCACAATCATACAATCACAGTCATACAATCACAATCATACAATCACTATCATACAATCACAATCATACAATCACAATCATACTATCACAATCATACAATCCTAATCATACAATCACAATCATACAATCACAATCATACAATCACAATCATACTATCACAATCATACAATCATAATCTTACAATCACAATCGTACAATCACAATCGTACAATCACAATCGTACAATCACAATCGCACAATCACAATCATACAATCACAGTCATACAATCACAGTCATACAATCAGAGTCATACAATCACAATCATACAATCACAATCATACAATCATAATCATACAATTACAATCATACAATCACAATCATACAATCACAATCATACAATCACAATGATACAATCACAATCATACAATCACAATCATACAATCACAATCATACAATCACAATCATACAATCACAATCATACAATCACAATCATACAATCACAATCATACAATCACAATCATACAATCACAATCATACAATCACAATCATACAATCACAATCATACAATCGCAATCATACAATTACAATCTCCAAAATACAATCTCCCAAATACAATCATACAATCACAATCATACAATCCTAATCATACAATCACAATCATACAATCACAATCATACAATCACAGTCATACAATCACAATCATACAATCACTATCATACAATCACAATCATACAATCACAATCATACTATCACAATCATACAATCCTAATCATACAATCACAATCATACAATCACAATCATACAATCACAGTCATACAATCACAATCATACAATCACAATCATACAATCGCAAACATTCAATCGCAATCACACAATCACAATCATACAATCACAATCATACGGTCACAATCATACAATCACAATCATACAATCACAATCATACAATCACAATCATACAATCACAATCATACAATCGCAATCACACAATCACAATCATACAATCATAATCATACAATCACAATCATACGATCGCAATCATACCATCACAATCATACAGTCACAACCATACAATCATAATCATACAATCACAATCATACATTCACAATCATATTATCACAATCATACAATCACAATCATACAATCACAATCATACAATCACAATCATACAATCACAATCATACAATCACGATCATACAATCACAATCATACATTCAAAATCATGCAATCACAATCGTACAATCACAATCGCACAATCACAATCATACAATCACAATCATACTATCACAATCATACAATCCTAATCATACAATCACAATCATACAATCACAATCATACAATCACAGTCATACAATCACAATCTTACAATCACAATCATACAGTCACAACCATACAATCATAATCATACAATCACAATCATACAATCACAATCATACAATCACAATCATACAATCATAATCATACAATCACAATCATACAATCGCAATCATACAATCACAATCACACAATCACAATCATACAATCACAGACATACAATCACAATCATACAATCACAATCATACTATCACAATCATACAATCCTAATCATACAATCACAATCATACATTCACAATCATACAACCACAATCATACAATCACAATCATACAATCACAATCATACAATCACAATCATACAATCCTAATCATACAATCACAATCATACAATCACAATCATACAATCACAGTCATACCATCACAATCATACAATCACAATCATACAATCACAATCATACAATCGCAATCATACAATCGCAATCACACAATCACAATCATACAATCGCAATCATACAGTCACAATCATACAATCACAATCATACATTCACAATCATACAATCACAATCATACAATCACAATCATACAATCGCAATCATACAATCACAATCATACAATCATAATCATACAATCACAATCATACGATCGCAATCATACCATCACAATCATACAGTCACAACCATACAATCATAATCATACAATCACAATCGTACAATCACAATCGTACAATCACAATCGTACAATCACAATCGCACAATCACAATCATACTATCACAATCATACAATCCTAATCATACAATCACAATCATACAATCACAATCATACAATCACAGTCATACAATCACAATCTTACAATCACAATCATACTATCAAAATCATACAATCATAATCGTACAATCACAATCGTACAATCACAATCGCACAATCACAATCATACAATCACAGTCATACAATCACAATCATACAATCACAACCATACAATCATAATCATACAATTACAATCATACAATCACAATCATACAATCACAATCATACAATCACAATCATGCAATCACAATCATACAATCACAATCATACAATCGCAATCATACAATCGCAATCATACAATTACAATCTCCAAAATACAATCTCCCAAATACAATCATACAATCACAATCATACAATCACAATCATACAATCACAATCATACAATCACAATCATACAATCACACTCATACTATCACAATCATACAATCCTAATCATACAATCACAATCATACAATCACAATCATACCATCACAATCATACAATCGCAATCACACAATCACAATCATACAATCATAATCATACAATCACAATCATACGATCGCAATCATACCATCACAATCATACAGTCACAACCATACAATCATAATCATACAATCACAGTCATACAATCACAATCATACAATCACAATCATACAATCGCAAACATTCAATCGCAATCACACAATCGCAATCATACAATCACAATCATACGGTCACAATCATACAATCACAATCATACAATCACAATCATACAATCACAATCATACAATCACAATCATACAATCGCAATCACACAATCACAATCATACAATCATAATCATACAATCGCAAACATTCAATCGCAATCACACAATCACAATCATACAATCACAATCATACGGTCACAATCATACAATCACAATCATACAATCACAATCATACAATCACAATCATACAATCACAATCATACAATCGCAATCACACAATCACAATCATACAATCATAATCATACAATCACAATCATACGATCGCAATCATACCATCACAATCATACAGTCACAACCATACAATCATAATCATACAATCACAATCATACAATCACAATCATACAATCACAATCATACAATCATAATCATACAATGACAATCATACAATCGCAATCATACGATCGCAATCATACCATCACAATCATACAGTCACAACCATACAATCATAATCATACAATCACAGTCATACAATCACAATCATACAATCACAATCATACAATCGCAAACATTCAATCGCAATCACACAATCACAATCATACAATCACAATCATACGGTCACAATCATACAATCACAATCATACAATCACAATCATACAATCACAATCATACAATCACAATCATACAATCGCAATCACACAATCACAATCATACAATCATAATCATACAATCACAATCATACGATCGCAATCATACCATCACAATCATACAGTCACAACCATACAATCATAATCATACAATCACAATCATACAATCACAATCATACAATCACAATCATACAATCATAATCATACAATGACAATCATACAATCGCAATCATACAATCACAATCACACAATCACAATCATACAATCACAGACATACAATCACAATCATACATTCACAATCATATTATCACAATCATACAATCACAATCATACAATCACAATCATACAATCACAATCATACAATCACAATCATACAATCACAATCATACATTCAAAATCATGCAATCACAATCATACAATCACAATCATGCAATCACAATCATACAACCATAATCATACAATGACAAACATACAATCACAATTTTACAATCACAATCATACTATCACAATCATACAATCACAATCATACAATCGCAATCATACATACAAAATCATGCAATCTCAATCATACAATCACAATCATGCAATCACAATCATACAATCATAATCATACAATGACAATCATACAATCACAGTCATACAATCACAATCATACAACCACAATCAGACAATCACAATCATACAATCACAATCATACGATCGCAATCATACCATCACAATCATACAGTCACAACCATACAATCATAATCATACAATCACAATCGTACAATCACAATCGTACAATCACAATCGTACAATCACAATCGCACAATCACAATCATACAATCACAATCATACTATCACAATCATACAATCCTAATCATACAATCACAATCATACAATCACAATCATACAATCACAGTCATACAACCACAATCTTACAATCACAATCATACAGTCACAACCATACAATCATAATCATACAATCACAATCATACAATCACAATCATACAATCACAATCATACAATCATAATCATACAATCACAATCATACAATCGCAATCATACAATCACAATCACACAATCACAATCATACAATCACAATCATACAATCACAATCATACTATCACAATCATACAATCCTAATCATACAATCACAATCATACATTCACAATCATACAATCACAATCATACAATCACAATCATACAATCACAATCATACAATCACAATCATACAATCCTAATCATACAATCACAATCATACAATCACAATCATACAATCACAGTCATACCATCACAATCATACAATCACAATCATACAATCACAATCATACAATCGCAATCATACAATCGCAATCACACAATCACAATCATACAATCGCAATCATACAGTCACAATCATACAATCACAATCATACATTCACAATCATACAATCACAATCATACAATCACAATCATACAATCGCAATCATACAATCACAATCATACAATCATAATCATACAATCACAATCATACGATCGCAATCATACCATCACAATCATACAGTCACAACCATACAATCATAATCATACAATCACAATCGTACAATCACAATCGTACAATCACAATCGTACAATCACAATCGCACAATCACAATCATACAATCACAATCATACTATCACAATCATACAATCCTAATCATACAATCACAATCATACAATCACAATCATACAATCACAGTCATACAATCACAATCTTACAATCACAATCATACTATCAAAATCATACAATCATAATCGTACAATCACAATCGTACAATTACAATCGTACAATCACAATCGTACAATCACAATCGCACAATCACAATCATACAATCACAGTCATACAATCACAATCATACAATCACAACCATACAATCATAATCATACAATTACAATCATACAATCACAATCATACAATCACAATCATACAATCACAATCATGCAATCACAATCATACAATCACAATCATACAATCGCAATCATACAATCGCAATCATACAATTACAATCTCCAAAATACAATCTCCCAAATACAATCATACAATCACAATCATACAATCACAATCATACAATCACAATCATACAATCACAATCATACAATCACAATCATACAATCACAATCATACTATCACAATCATACAATCCTAATCATACAATCACAATCATACAATCACAATCATACCATCACAGTCATACAATCACAATCATACAATCACAATCATACAATCACAATCATACAATCGCAATCATACAATCGCAATCGCACAATCACAATCATACAATCACAATCATACAGTCACAATCATACAGTCACAATCATACAATCACAATCATACAATCACAATCATACAAACACAATCATACAATCACAATCATACAATCGCAATCATACAATCACAATCATACAATCATAATCATACAATCACAATTATACAATCCTAATCATACAATCACAATCATACAATCACAATCATACAATCACAATCATACAATCACAGTCATACAATTACAATCATACAATCACAATCATACAATCACAATCATACAATCACAATCATACAATCACAATCATACAATCACAATCATACAATCACAATCATACAATCACAATCATACAATCACAATCATACAATCACAATCATACAATCACAATCATACAATCACAATCATACAATCGCAATCATACAATTACAATCTCCAAAATACAATCTCCCAAATACAATCATACAATCACAATCATACAATCACAATCATACAATCACAATCATACAATCACAATCATACAATCACAATCATACTATCACAATTATACAATCCTAATCATACAATCACAATCATACAATCACAATCATACAATCACAGTCATACAATCACAATCATAAAATCACAATCATACAATCACAATCATACAATCGCAATCATACAATCGCAATCACACAATCACAATCATACAATCACAATCATACAGTCACAATCATACAATCACAATCATACAATCACAATCATACAATCACAATCATACAGTCACAATCATACAATCACAATCATACAATCACAATCATACAATCACAATCATACAATCACAATCATACAATCGCAATCATACAATCACAATCATACAATCATAATCATACAATCACAATCATACGATCGCAATCATACTATCAGAATCATACAATCACAATCATACAATCACAATCATACAATCACAATCATACAATCACAGTCATACAATTACAATCATACAATCACAATCATACAATCACAATCATACAATCTCAATCATACAATCGCAATCATACAATTACAATCTCCCAAATACAATCTCCCAAATACAATCATACAATCACAATCATACAATCACAATCATACAATCACAATCATACTATCAGAATCATACAATCACAATCATACAATCACAATCATACAATCACAATCATACAATCACAGACATACAATCACAATCATACATTCACAATCATATTATCACAATCATACAATCACAATCATACAATCACAATCATACAATCACAATCATACAATCACAATCATACAATCACAATCATACAATCACAATCATACAATCACAATCATACAATCACAATCATACATTCAAAATCATGCAATCACAATCGTACAATCACAATCATGCAATCACAATCATACAACCATAATCATACAATGACAATCATACAATCACAATTTTACAATCACAATCATACTATCACAATCATACAATCACAATCATACAATCACAATCATACAATCACAATCATACATACCAAATCATGCAATCTCAATCATACAATCACAATCATGCAATCACAATCATACAATCATAATCATACAATGACAATCATACAATCACAGTCATACAATCACAATCATACAACCACAATCAGACAATCACAATCATACAATCACAATCATACAATCACAGTCATACAATCACAGTCATACTATCACAATCATACAATCGCTATCATAGAATCACAATCATACAATCACAATCATAATATCGCAATCATACAATCACAATCAAACCATCACAATCATACAATCACAATCATACAATCATAATCATACAATTACAATCATACAATCACAATCATACAATCACAATCATACAATCACAGTCAGACAATCACAGTCATACTATCACAATCATACTATCACAAACATACAATCACAATCATACAATCACAATCATAATATCGCAATCATACAATCACAATCAAACCATCACAATCATACAATCACAATCATACAATCATAATCATACAATTACAATCATACAATCACAATCATACACCACAATCATACAATCACAATCATACAATCACAATCATACAATCGCAATCATACAATTACAATCTCCAAAATACAGTCTCCCAAATAAAATCATACAATCACAATCATACAATCATAATCATACAATTACAATCATACAATCACAATCATACACCACAATCATACAATCACAATCATACAATCACAATCATACAATCACAATCATACAATCACAATCATACAATCACAATCATACAATCGCAATCATACAATCACAATCATAGAATCATAATCATACAATCACAATCATACGATCGCAATCATACCATCACAATCATACAGTCACAACCATACAATCATAATCATACAATCACAATCATACAATCACAATCATACAATCACAATCATACAATCACAATCATACAATCACAATCATACAATCGCAATCATACAATCACAATCACACAATCACAATCATACTATCACAATCATACAATCACAATCATACAATCACAATCATACAATCACAATCATAATATCGCAATCATACAATCACAATCAAACCATCACAATCATACAATCACGATCATACAATCATAATCATACAATTACAATCATACAATCACAATCATACACCACAATCATACAATCACAATCATACAATCACAATCATACAATCACAATCATACAATCACAATCATACAATCACAATCATACAATCGCAATCATACAATTACAATCTCCAAAATACAGTCTCCCAAATAAAATCATACAATCACAATCATACAATCACAATCATACAATCACAATCATACAATCACAATCATACAATCACAATCATACTATCACAATCATACAATCCTAATCATACAATCACAATCATACAATCACAATCATACAATCACAATCATACAATCACAATCATACAATCACAATCATACAATCGCAATCATACAATTACAATCTCCAAAATACAGTCTCCCAAATAAAATCATACAATCACAATCATACAATCACAATCATACAATCACAATCATACAATCACAATCATACAATCACAATCATACAATCACAATCATACAATCACAATCATACTATCACAATCATACAATCCTAATCATACAATCACAATCATACAATCACAATCATACAATCACAGTCATACAATCACAATCTTACAATCACAATCATACTATCACAATCATACAATCATAATCATACAATCACAATCGTACAATCACAATCGTACAATCACAATCGTACAATCACAATCGCACAATCACAATCATACAATCACAGTCATACAATCACAGTCATACAATCACAATCATACAATCACAATCATACAATCATAATCATACAATTACAATCATACAATCACAATCATACAATCACAATCATACAATCACAATCATACAATCACAATCATACAATCACAATCATACAATCGCAATCATACAATCACAATCATACAATCATAATCATACAATCACAATCATACGATCGCAATCATAATACCATCACAATCATACAGTCACAACCATACAATCATAATCATATAATCACAATCGTACAATCACAATCGTACAATCACAATCGTACAATCACAATCGCACAATCACAATCATACAATCACAATCATACTATCACAATCATACAATCCTAATCATACAATCACAATCATACAATCACAATCATACAATCACAGTCATACAATCACAATCTTACAATCTCAATCATACTATCACAACCATACAATCATAATCGTACAATCACAATCGTACAATCACAATCGTACAATCACAATCGTACAATCACAATCGCACAATCACAATCATACAATCACAGTCATACAATCACAATCATACAATCACAATCATACAATCATAATCATACAATTACAATCATACAATCACAATCATACAATCACAATCATACAATCACAATCATGCAATCACAATCATACAATCACAATCATACAATCGCAATCATACAATCGCAATCATACAATTACAATCTCCAAAATACAATCTCCCAAATACAATCATACAATCACAATCCTACAATCACAATCATACAATCACAATCATACAATCACAATCATACGATCGCAATCATACCATCACAATCATACAGTCACAACCATACAATCATAATCATATAATCACAATCGTACAATCACAATCGTACAATCACAATCGTACAATCACAATCGCACAATCACAATCATACAATCACAATCATACTATCACAATCATACAATCCTAATCATACAATCACAATCATACAATCACAATCATACAATCACAGTCATACAATCACAATCTTACAATCACAATCATACTATCACAATCATACAATCACAATCATACAATCACAATCATACAATCACAATCATACAATCACAATCATACAATCACAATCATACAATCGCAATCATACAATTACAATCTCCAAAATACAATCTCCCAAATACAATCATACAATCACAATCATACAATCACAATCATACAATCACAATCATACAATCACAATCATACAATCACAATCATACAATCACAATCATACTATCACAATCATACAATCCTAATCATACAATCACAATCATACAATCACAATCATACAATCACAGTCATACAATCACAATCATAAAATCACAATCATACAATCACAATCATACAATCGCAATCATACAATCGCAATCACACAATCACAATCATACAATCACAATCATACAGTCACAATCATACAATCACAATCATACAATCACAATCATACAATCACAATCATACAGTCACAATCATACAATCACAATCATACAATCACAATCATACAATCACAATCATACAATCACAATCATACAATCGCAATCATACAATCACAATCATACAATCATAATCATACAATCACAATCATACGATCGCAATCATACTATCAGAATCATACAATCACAATCATACAATCACAATCATACAATCACAATCATACAATCACAATCATACAATCACAGTCATACAATTACAATCATACAATCACAATCATACAATCACAATCATACAATCTCAATCATACAATCGCAATCATACAATTACAATCTCCCAAATACAATCTCCCGAATACAATCATACAATCACAATCATACAATCACAATCATACAATCACAATCATACTATCAGAATCATACAATCACAATCATACAATCACAATCATACAATCACAATCATACAATCACAGACATACAATCACAATCATACATTCACAATCATATTATCACAATCATACAATCACAATCATACAATCACAATCATACAATCACAATCATACAATCACAATCATACAATCACAATCATACAATCACAATCATACAATCACAATCATACATTCAAAATCATGCAATCACAATCATACAATCACAATCATGCAATCACAATCATACAACCATAATCATACAATGACAATCATACAATCACAATTTTACAATCACAATCATACTATCACAATCATACAATCACAATCATACAATCACAATCATACAATCACAATCATACATACCAAATCATGCAATCTCAATCATACAATCACAATCATGCAATCACAAACATACAATCATAATCATACAATGACAATCATACAATCACAGTCATACAATCACAATCATACAACCACAATCAGACAATCACAATCATACAATCACAATCATACAATCACAGTCATACAATCACAGTCATACTATCACAATCATACAATCGCTATCATAGAATCACAATCATACAATCACAATCATAATATCGCAATCATACAATCACAATCAAACCATCACAATCATACAATCACAATCATACAATCATAATCATACAATTACAATCATACAATCACAATCATACAATCACAATCATACAATCACAGTCAGACAATCACAGTCATACTATCACAATCATACTATCACAAACATACAATCACAATCATACAATCACAATCATAATATCGCAATCATACAATCACAATCAAACCATCACAATCATACAATCACAATCATACAATCATAATCATACAATTACAATCATACAATCACAATCATACACCACAATCATACAATCACAATCATACAATCACAATCATACAATCGCAATCATACAATTACAATCTCCAAAATACAGTCTCCCAAATAAAATCATACAATCACAATCATACAATCATAATCATACAATTACAATCATACAATCACAATCATACACCACAATCATACAATCACAATCATACAATCACAATCATACAATCACAATCATACAATCACAATCATACAATCACAATCATACAATCGCAATCATACAATCACAATCATAGAATCATAATCATACAATCACAATCATACGATCGCAATCATACCATCACAATCATACAGTCACAACCATACAATCATAATCATACAATCACAATCATACAATCACAATCATACAATCACAATCATACAATCACAATCATACAATCACAATCATACAATCGCAATCATACAATCACAATCACACAATCACAATCATACTATCACAATCATACAATCACAATCATACAATCACAATCATACAATCACAATCATAATATCGCAATCATACAATCACAATCAAACCATCACAATCATACAATCACGATCATACAATCATAATCATGCAATTACAATCATACAATCACAATCATACACCACAATCATACAATCACAATCATACAATCACAATCATACAATTACAATCATACAATCACAATCATACAATCGCAATCATACAATTACGATCTCCAAAATACAGTCTCCCAAATAAAATCATACAATCACAATCATACAATCACAATCATACAATCACAATCATACAATCACAATCATACAATCACAATCATACTATCACAATCATACAATCCTAATCATACAATCACAATCATACAATCACAATCATACAATCACAGTCATACAATCACAATCATAAAATCACAATCATACAATCGCAATCATACAATCGCAATCATACAATCGCAATCACACAATCACAATCATACAATCACAATCATACAGTCACAATCATACAATCACAATCATACAATCACAATCATACAATCACAATCATACAGTCACAATCATACAATCACAATCGTACAATCACAATCGTACAATCACAATCGCACAATCACAATCATACAATCACAGTCATACAATCAGAGTCATACAATCACAATCATACAATCACAATCATACAATCATAATCATACAATTACAATCATACAATCACAATCATACAATCACAATCATACAATCACAATGATACAATCACAATCATACAATCACAATCATACAATCACAATCATACAATCACAATCATACAATCACAATCATACAATCACAATCATACAATCACAATCATACAATCACAATCATACAATCACAATCATACAATCACAATCATACAATCGCAATCATACAATTACAATCTCCAAAATACAATCTCCCAAATACAATCATACAATCACAATCATACAATCCTAATCATACAATCACAATCATACAATCACAATCATACAATCACAGTCATACAATCACAATCATACAATCACTATCATACAATCACAATCATACAATCACAATCATACTATCACAATCATACAATCCTAATCATACAATCACAATCATACAATCACAATCATACAATCACAGTCATACAATCACAATCATACAATCACAACCATACAATCGCAAACATTCAATCGCAATCACACAATCGCAATCATACAATCACAATCATACGGTCACAATCATACAATCACAATCATACAATCACAATCATACAATCACAATCATACAATCACAATCATACAATCGCAATCACACAATCACAATCATACAATCATAATCATACAATCACAATCATACGATCGCAATCATACCATCACAATCATACAGTCACAACCATACAATCATAATCATACAATCACAATCATACAATCACAATCATACAATCACAATCATACAATCATAATCATACAATCACAATCATACAATCGCAATCATACAATCACAATCACACAATCACAATCATACAATCACAGACATACAATCACAATCATACAATCACAATCATACAATCACAATCATACAATCACAATCATACATTCAAAATCATGCAATCACAATCATACAATCACAATCATGCAATCACAATCATACAACCATAATCATACAATGACAAACATACAATCACAATTTTACAATCACAATCATACTATCACAATCATACAATCACAATCATACAATCGCAATCATACATACAAAATCATGCAATCTCAATCATACAATCACAATCATGCAATCACAATCATACAATCATAATCATACAATGACAATCATACAATCACAGTCATACAATCACAATCATACAACCACAATCAGACAATCACAATCATACAATCACAATCATACAATCACAATCATACTATCACAATCATACAATCCTAATCATACAATCACAATCATACAATCACAATCATACAATCACAGTCATACAATCACAATCATACAATCACAACCATACAATCGCAAACATTCAATCGCAATCACACAATCGCAATCATACAATCACAATCATACGGTCACAATCATACAATCACAATCATACAATCACAATCATACAATCACAATCATACAATCACAATCATACAATCGCAATCACACAATCACAATCATACAATCATAATCATACAATCACAATCATACGATCGCAATCATACCATCACAATCATACAGTCACAACCATACAATCATAATCATACAATCACAATCATACAATCACAATCATACAATCACAATCATACAATCATAATCATACAATCACAATCATACAATCGCAATCATACAATCACAATCACACAATCACAATCATACAATCACAGACATACAATCACAATCATACAATCACAATCATACAATCACAATCATACAATCACAATCATACATTCAAAATCATGCAATCACAATCATACAATCACAATCATGCAATCACAATCATACAACCATAATCATACAATGACAAACATACAATCACAATTTTACAATCACAATCATACTATCACAATCATACAATCACAATCATACAATCGCAATCATACATACAAAATCATGCAATCTCAATCATACAATCACAATCATGCAATCACAATCATACAATCATAATCATACAATGACAATCATACAATCACAGTCATACAATCACAATCATACAACCACAATCAGACAATCACAATCATACAATCACAATCATACGATCGCAATCATACCATCACAATCATACAGTCACAACCATACAATCATAATCATACAATCACAATCGTACAATCACAATCGTACAATCACAATCGTACAATCACAATCGCACAATCACAATCATACAATCACAATCATACTATCACAATCATACAATCCTAATCATACAATCACAATCATACAATCACAATCATACAATCACAGTCATACAATCACAATCTTACAATCACAATCATACAGTCACAACCATACAATCATAATCATACAATCACAATCATACAATCACAATCATACAATCACAATCATACAATCATAATCATACAATCACAATCATACAATCGCAATCATACAATCACAATCACACAATCACAATCATACAATCACAGACATACAATCACAATCATACAATCACAATCATACTATCACAATCATACAATCCTAATCATACAATCACAATCATACATTCACAATCATACAATCACAATCATACAATCACAATCATACAATCACAATCATACAATCACAATCATACAATCCTAATCATACAATCACAATCATACAATCACAATCATACAATCACAGTCATACCATCACAATCATACAATCACAATCATACAATCACAATCATACAATCGCAATCATACAATCGCAATCACACAATCACAATCATACAATCGCAATCATACAGTCACAATCATACAATCACAATCATACATTCACAATCATACAATCACAATCATACAATCACAATCATACAATCGCAATCATACAATCACAATCATACAATCATAATCATACAATCACAATCATACGATCGCAATCATACCATCACAATCATACAGTCACAACCATACAATCATAATCATACAATCACAATCGTACAATCACAATCGTACAATCACAATCGTACAATCACAATCGCACAATCACAATCATACAATCACAATCATACTATCACAATCATACAATCCTAATCATACAATCACAATCATACAATCACAATCATACAATCACAGTCATACAATCACAATCTTACAATCACAATCATACTATCAAAATCATACAATCATAATCGTACAATCACAATCGTACAATTACAATCGTACAATCACAATCGTACAATCACAATCGCACAATCACAATCATACAATCACAGTCATACAATCACAATCATACAATCACAACCATACAATCATAATCATACAATTACAATCATACAATCACAATCATACAATCACAATCATACAATCACAATCATGCAATCACAATCATACAATCACAATCATACAATCGCAATCATACAATCGCAATCATACAATTACAATCTCCAAAATACAATCTCCCAAATACAATCATACAATCACAATCATACAATCACAATCATACAATCACAATCATACAATCACAATCATACAATCACAATCATACTATCACAATCATACAATCCTAATCATACAATCACAATCATACAATCACAATCATACCATCACAGTCATACAATCACAATCATACAATCACAATCATACCATCACAGTCATACAATCACAATCATACAATCACAATCATACAATCACAATCATACAATCGCAATCATACAATCGCAATCGCACAATCACAATCATACAATCACAATCATACAGTCACAATCATACAGTCACAATCATACAATCACAATCATACAATCACAATCATACAAACACAATCATACAATCACAATCATACAATCGCAATCATACAATCACAATCATACAATCATAATCATACAATCACAATCATACAATCCTAATCATACAATCACAATCATACAATCACAATCATACAATCACAATCATACAATCACAGTCATACAATTACAATCATACAATCACAATCATACAATCACAATCACACAATCACAATCATACAATCACAATCATACAATCACAATCATACAATCACAATCATACAATCACAATCATACAATCACAATCATACAATCACAATCATACAATCGCAATCATACAATTACAATCTCCAAAATACAATCTCCCAAATACAATCATACAATCACAATCATACAATCACAATCATACAATCACAATCATACAATCACAATCATACAATCATAATCATACAATTACAATCATACAATCACAATCATACACCACAATCATACAATCACAATCATACAATCACAATCATACAATCACAATCATACAATCACAATCATACAATCGCAATCATACAATCGCAATCATACAATCACAATCACACAATCACAATCATACAATCACAGACATACAATCACAATCATACAATCACAATCATACAATCACAATCATACAATCACAATCATACATTCAAAATCATGCAATCACAATCATACAATCACAATCATGCAATCTCAATCATACAATCGCAATCATACAATTACAATCATACAATCATAATCATACAATGACAATCATACAATCACAGTCATACAATCACAATCATACAACCACAATCAGACAATCACAATCATACAATCACAATCATACAATCACAGTCATACAATCACAGTCATACTATCACAATCATACAATCGCTATCATAGAATCACAATCATACAATCACAATCATAATATCGCAATCATACAATCACAATCATACAATCACAATCATACAATCTCAATCATACAATCGCAATCATACAATTACAATCTCCCAAATACAATCTCCCAAATACAATCATACAATCACAATCATACAATCACAATCATACAATCACAATCATACTATCAGAATCATACAATCACAATCATACAATCACAATCATACAATCACAATCATACAATCACAGACATACAATCACAATCATACATTCACAATCATATTATCACAATCATACAATCACAATCATACAATCACAATCATACAATCACAATCATACAATCACAATCATACAATCACAATCATACAATCACAATCATACAATCACAATCATACATTCAAAATCATGCAATCACAATCGTACAATCACAATCATGCAATCACAATCATACAACCATAATCATACAATGACAATCATACAATCACAATTTTACAATCACAATCATACTATCACAATCATACAATCACAATCATACAATCACAATCATACAATCACAATCATACATACCAAATCATGCAATCTCAATCATACAATCACAATCATGCAATCACAATCATACAATCATAATCATACAATGACAATCATACAATCACAGTCATACAATCACAATCATACAACCACAATCAGACAATCACAATCATACAATCACAATCATACAATCACAGTCATACAATCACAGTCATACTATCACAATCATACAATCGCTATCATAGAATCACAATCATACAATCACAATCATAATATCGCAATCATACAATCACAATCAAACCATCACAATCATACAATCACAATCATACAATCATAATCATACAATTACAATCATACAATCACAATCATACAATCACAATCATACAATCACAGTCAGACAATCACAGTCATACTATCACAATCATACTATCACAAACATACAATCACAATCATACAATCACAATCATAATATCGCAATCATACAATCACAATCAAACCATCACAATCATACAATCACAATCATACAATCATAATCATACAATTACAATCATACAATCACAATCATACACCACAATCATACAATCACAATCATACAATCACAATCATACAATCGCAATCATACAATTACAATCTCCAAAATACAGTCTCCCAAATAAAATCATACAATCACAATCATACAATCATAATCATACAATTACAATCATACAATCACAATCATACACCACAATCATACAATCACAATCATACAATCACAATCATACAATCACAATCATACAATCACAATCATACAATCACAATCATACAATCGCAATCATACAATCACAATCATAGAATCATAATCATACAATCACAATCATACGATCGCAATCATACCATCACAATCATACAGTCACAACCATACAATCATAATCATACAATCACAATCATACAATCACAATCATACAATCACAATCATACAATCACAATCATACAATCACAATCATACAATCGCAATCATACAATCACAATCACACAATCACAATCATACTATCACAATCATACAATCACAATCATACAATCACAATCATACAATCACAATCATAATATCGCAATCATACAATCACAATCAAACCATCACAATCATACAATCACGATCATACAATCATAATCATACAATTACAATCATACAATCACAATCATACACCACAATCATACAATCACAATCATACAATCACAATCATACAATCACAATCATACAATCACAATCATACAATCACAATCATACAATCGCAATCATACAATTACAATCTCCAAAATACAGTCTCCCAAATAAAATCATACAATCACAATCATACAATCACAATCATACAATCACAATCATACAATCACAATCATACAATCACAATCATACTATCACAATCATACAATCCTAATCATACAATCACAATCATACAATCACAATCATACAATCACAATCATACAATCACAATCATACAATCACAATCATACAATCGCAATCATACAATTACAATCTCCAAAATACAGTCTCCCAAATAAAATCATACAATCACAATCATACAATCACAATCATACAATCACAATCATACAATCACAATCATACAATCACAATCATACAATCACAATCATACAATCACAATCATACTATCACAATCATACAATCCTAATCATACAATCACAATCATACAATCACAATCATACAATCACAGTCATACAATCACAATCTTACAATCACAATCATACTATCACAATCATACAATCATAATCATACAATCACAATCGTACAATCACAATCGTACAATCACAATCGTACAATCACAATCGCACAATCACAATCATACAATCACAGTCATACAATCACAGTCATACAATCACAATCATACAATCACAATCATACAATCATAATCATACAATTACAATCATACAATCACAATCATACAATCACAATCATACAATCACAATCATACAATCACAATCATACAATCACAATCATACAATCGCAATCATACAATCACAATCATACAATCATAATCATACAATCACAATCATACGATCGCAATCATAATACCATCACAATCATACAGTCACAACCATACAATCATAATCATATAATCACAATCGTACAATCACAATCGTACAATCACAATCGTACAATCACAATCGCACAATCACAATCATACAATCACAATCATACTATCACAATCATACAATCCTAATCATACAATCACAATCATACAATCACAATCATACAATCACAGTCATACAATCACAATCTTACAATCTCAATCATACTATCACAACCATACAATCATAATCGTACAATCACAATCGTACAATCACAATCGTACAATCACAATCGTACAATCACAATCGCACAATCACAATCATACAATCACAGTCATACAATCACAATCATACAATCACAATCATACAATCATAATCATACAATTACAATCATACAATCACAATCATACAATCACAATCATACAATCACAATCATGCAATCACAATCATACAATCACAATCATACAATCGCAATCATACAATCGCAATCATACAATTACAATCTCCAAAATACAATCTCCCAAATACAATCATACAATCACAATCCTACAATCACAATCATACAATCACAATCATACAATCACAATCATACGATCGCAATCATACCATCACAATCATACAGTCACAACCATACAATCATAATCATATAATCACAATCGTACAATCACAATCGTACAATCACAATCGTACAATCACAATCGCACAATCACAATCATACAATCACAATCATACTATCACAATCATACAATCCTAATCATACAATCACAATCATACAATCACAATCATACAATCACAGTCATACAATCACAATCTTACAATCACAATCATACTATCACAATCATACAATCACAATCATACAATCACAATCATACAATCACAATCATACAATCACAATCATACAATCACAATCATACAATCGCAATCATACAATTACAATCTCCAAAATACAATCTCCCAAATACAATCATACAATCACAATCATACAATCACAATCATACAATCACAATCATACAATCACAATCATACAATCACAATCATACAATCACAATCATACTATCACAATCATACAATCCTAATCATACAATCACAATCATACAATCACAATCATACAATCACAGTCATACAATCACAATCATAAAATCACAATCATACAATCACAATCATACAATCGCAATCATACAATCGCAATCACACAATCACAATCATACAATCACAATCATACAGTCACAATCATACAATCACAATCATACAATCACAATCATACAATCACAATCATACAGTCACAATCATACAATCACAATCATACAATCACAATCATACAATCACAATCATACAATCACAATCATACAATCGCAATCATACAATCACAATCATACAATCATAATCATACAATCACAATCATACGATCGCAATCATACTATCAGAATCATACAATCACAATCATACAATCACAATCATACAATCACAATCATACAATCACAATCATACAATCACAGTCATACAATTACAATCATACAATCACAATCATACAATCACAATCATACAATCTCAATCATACAATCGCAATCATACAATTACAATCTCCCAAATACAATCTCCCGAATACAATCATACAATCACAATCATACAATCACAATCATACAATCACAATCATACTATCAGAATCATACAATCACAATCATACAATCACAATCATACAATCACAATCATACAATCACAGACATACAATCACAATCATACATTCACAATCATATTATCACAATCATACAATCACAATCATACAATCACAATCATACAATCACAATCATACAATCACAATCATACAATCACAATCATACAATCACAATCATACAATCACAATCATACATTCAAAATCATGCAATCACAATCATACAATCACAATCATGCAATCACAATCATACAACCATAATCATACAATGACAATCATACAATCACAATTTTACAATCACAATCATACTATCACAATCATACAATCACAATCATACAATCACAATCATACAATCACAATCATACATACCAAATCATGCAATCTCAATCATACAATCACAATCATGCAATCACAAACATACAATCATAATCATACAATGACAATCATACAATCACAGTCATACAATCACAATCATACAACCACAATCAGACAATCACAATCATACAATCACAATCATACAATCACAGTCATACAATCACAGTCATACTATCACAATCATACAATCGCTATCATAGAATCACAATCATACAATCACAATCATAATATCGCAATCATACAATCACAATCAAACCATCACAATCATACAATCACAATCATACAATCATAATCATACAATTACAATCATACAATCACAATCATACAATCACAATCATACAATCACAGTCAGACAATCACAGTCATACTATCACAATCATACTATCACAAACATACAATCACAATCATACAATCACAATCATAATATCGCAATCATACAATCACAATCAAACCATCACAATCATACAATCACAATCATACAATCATAATCATACAATTACAATCATACAATCACAATCATACACCACAATCATACAATCACAATCATACAATCACAATCATACAATCGCAATCATACAATTACAATCTCCAAAATACAGTCTCCCAAATAAAATCATACAATCACAATCATACAATCATAATCATACAATTACAATCATACAATCACAATCATACACCACAATCATACAATCACAATCATACAATCACAATCATACAATCACAATCATACAATCACAATCATACAATCACAATCATACAATCGCAATCATACAATCACAATCATAGAATCATAATCATACAATCACAATCATACGATCGCAATCATACCATCACAATCATACAGTCACAACCATACAATCATAATCATACAATCACAATCATACAATCACAATCATACAATCACAATCATACAATCACAATCATACAATCACAATCATACAATCGCAATCATACAATCACAATCACACAATCACAATCATACTATCACAATCATACAATCACAATCATACAATCACAATCATACAATCACAATCATAATATCGCAATCATACAATCACAATCAAACCATCACAATCATACAATCACGATCATACAATCATAATCATGCAATTACAATCATACAATCACAATCATACACCACAATCATACAATCACAATCATACAATCACAATCATACAATTACAATCATACAATCACAATCATACAATCGCAATCATACAATTACGATCTCCAAAATACAGTCTCCCAAATAAAATCATACAATCACAATCATACAATCACAATCATACAATCACAATCATACAATCACAATCATACAATCACAATCATACTATCACAATCATACAATCCTAATCATACAATCACAATCATACAATCACAATCATACAATCACAGTCATACAATCACAATCATAAAATCACAATCATACAATCGCAATCATACAATCGCAATCATACAATCGCAATCACACAATCACAATCATACAATCACAATCATACAGTCACAATCATACAATCACAATCATACAATCACAATCATACAATCACAATCATACAGTCACAATCATACAATCACAATCGTACAATCACAATCGTACAATCACAATCGCACAATCACAATCATACAATCACAGTCATACAATCAGAGTCATACAATCACAATCATACAATCACAATCATACAATCATAATCATACAATTACAATCATACAATCACAATCATACAATCACAATCATACAATCACAATGATACAATCACAATCATACAATCACAATCATACAATCACAATCATACAATCACAATCATACAATCACAATCATACAATCACAATCATACAATCACAATCATACAATCACAATCATACAATCACAATCATACAATCGCAATCATACAATTACAATCTCCAAAATACAATCTCCCAAATACAATCATACAATCACAATCATACAATCCTAATCATACAATCACAATCATACAATCACAATCATACAATCACAGTCATACAATCACAATCATACAATCACTATCATACAATCACAATCATACAATCACAATCATACTATCACAATCATACAATCCTAATCATACAATCACAATCATACAATCACAATCATACAATCACAGTCATACAATCACAATCATACAATCACAACCATACAATCGCAAACATTCAATCGCAATCACACAATCGCAATCATACAATCACAATCATACGGTCACAATCATACAATCCCAATCATACAATCACAATCATACAATCACAATCATACAATCACAATCATACAATCGCAATCACACAATCACAATCATACAATCATAATCATACAATCACAATCATACGATCGCAATCATACCATCACAATCATACAGTCACAACCATACAATCATAATCATACAATCACAATCATACAATCACAATCATACAATCACAATCATACAATCATAATCATACAATCACAATCATACAATCGCAATCATACAATCACAATCACACAATCACAATCATACAATCACAGACATACAATCACAATCATACAATCACAATCATACAATCACAATCATACAATCACAATCATACATTCAAAATCATGCAATCACAATCATACAATCACAATCATGCAATCACAATCATACAACCATAATCATACAATGACAAACATACAATCACAATTTTACAATCACAATCATACTATCACAATCATACAATCACAATCATACAATCGCAATCATACATACAAAATCATGCAATCTCAATCATACAATCACAATCATGCAATCACAATCATACAATCATAATCATACAATGACAATCATACAATCACAGTCATACAATCACAATCATACAACCACAATCAGACAATCACAATCATACAATCACAATCATACAATCACAATCATACTATCACAATCATACAATCCTAATCATACAATCACAATCATACAATCACAATCATACAATCACAGTCATACAATCACAATCATACAATCACAACCATACAATCGCAAACATTCAATCGCAATCACACAATCGCAATCATACAATCACAATCATACGGTCACAATCATACAATCACAATCATACAATCACAATCATACAATCACAATCATACAATCACAATCATACAATCGCAATCACACAATCACAATCATACAATCATAATCATACAATCACAATCATACGATCGCAATCATACCATCACAATCATACAGTCACAACCATACAATCATAATCATACAATCACAATCATACAATCACAATCATACAATCACAATCATACAATCATAATCATACAATCACAATCATACAATCGCAATCATACAATCACAATCACACAATCACAATCATACAATCACAGACATACAATCACAATCATACAATCACAATCATACAATCACAATCATACAATCACAATCATACATTCAAAATCATGCAATCACAATCATACAATCACAATCATGCAATCACAATCATACAACCATAATCATACAATGACAAACATACAATCACAATTTTACAATCACAATCATACTATCACAATCATACAATCACAATCATACAATCGCAATCATACATACAAAATCATGCAATCTCAATCATACAATCACAATCATGCAATCACAATCATACAATCATAATCATACAATGACAATCATACAATCACAGTCATACAATCACAATCATACAACCACAATCAGACAATCACAATCATACAATCACAATCATACGATCGCAATCATACCATCACAATCATACAGTCACAACCATACAATCATAATCATACAATCACAATCGTACAATCACAATCGTACAATCACAATCGTACAATCACAATCGCACAATCACAATCATACAATCACAATCATACTATCACAATCATACAATCCTAATCATACAATCACAATCATACAATCACAATCATACAATCACAGTCATACAATCACAATCTTACAATCACAATCATACAGTCACAACCATACAATCATAATCATACAATCACAATCATACAATCACAATCATACAATCACAATCATACAATCATAATCATACAATCACAATCATACAATCGCAATCATACAATCACAATCACACAATCACAATCATACAATCACAGACATACAATCACAATCATACAATCACAATCATACTATCACAATCATACAATCCTAATCATACAATCACAATCATACATTCACAATCATACAATCACAATCATACAATCACAATCATACAATCACAATCATACAATCACAATCATACAATCCTAATCATACAATCACAATCATACAATCACAATCATACAATCACAGTCATACCATCACAATCATACAATCACAATCATACAATCACAATCATACAATCGCAATCATACAATCGCAATCACACAATCACAATCATACAATCGCAATCATACAGTCACAATCATACAATCACAATCATACATTCACAATCATACAATCACAATCATACAATCACAATCATACAATCGCAATCATACAATCACAATCATACAATCATAATCATACAATCACAATCATACGATCGCAATCATACCATCACAATCATACAGTCACAACCATACAATCATAATCATACAATCACAATCGTACAATCACAATCGTACAATCACAATCGTACAATCACAATCGCACAATCACAATCATACAATCACAATCATACTATCACAATCATACAATCCTAATCATACAATCACAATCATACAATCACAATCATACAATCACAGTCATACAATCACAATCTTACAATCACAATCATACTATCAAAATCATACAATCATAATCGTACAATCACAATCGTACAATTACAATCGTACAATCACAATCGTACAATCACAATCGCACAATCACAATCATACAATCACAGTCATACAATCACAATCATACAATCACAACCATACAATCATAATCATACAATTACAATCATACAATCACAATCATACAATCACAATCATACAATCACAATCATGCAATCACAATCATACAATCACAATCATACAATCGCAATCATACAATCGCAATCATACAATTACAATCTCCAAAATACAATCTCCCAAATACAATCATACAATCACAATCATACAATCACAATCATACAATCACAATCATACAATCACAATCATACAATCACAATCATACTATCACAATCATACAATCCTAATCATACAATCACAATCATACAATCACAATCATACCATCACAGTCATACAATCACAATCATACAATCACAATCATACCATCACAGTCATACAATCACAATCATACAATCACAATCATACAATCACAATCATACAATCGCAATCATACAATCGCAATCGCACAATCACAATCATACAATCACAATCATACAGTCACAATCATACAGTCACAATCATACAATCACAATCATACAATCACAATCATACAAACACAATCATACAATCACAATCATACAATCGCAATCATACAATCACAATCATACAATCATAATCATACAATCACAATCATACAATCCTAATCATACAATCACAATCATACAATCACAATCATACAATCACAATCATACAATCACAGTCATACAATTACAATCATACAATCACAATCATACAATCACAATCACACAATCACAATCATACAATCACAATCATACAATCACAATCATACAATCACAATCATACAATCACAATCATACAATCACAATCATACAATCACAATCATACAATCGCAATCATACAATTACAATCTCCAAAATACAATCTCCCAAATACAATCATACAATCACAATCATACAATCACAATCATACAATCACAATCATACAATCACAATCATACAATCATAATCATACAATTACAATCATACAATCACAATCATACACCACAATCATACAATCACAATCATACAATCACAATCATACAATCACAATCATACAATCACAATCATACAATCGCAATCATACAATCGCAATCATACAATCACAATCACACAATCACAATCATACAATCACAGACATACAATCACAATCATACAATCACAATCATACAATCACAATCATACAATCACAATCATACATTCAAAATCATGCAATCACAATCATACAATCACAATCATGCAATCACAATCATACAACCATAATCATACAATGACAAACATACAATCACAATTTTACAATCACAATCATACTATCACAATCATACAATCACAATCATACAATCGCAATCATACATACAAAATCATGCAATCTCAATCATACAATCACAATCATGCAATCACAATCATACAATCATAATCATACAATGACAATCATACAATCACAGTCATACAATCACAATCATACAACCACAATCAGACAATCACAATCATACAATCACAATCATACGATCGCAATCATACCATCACAATCATACAGTCACAACCATACAATCATAATCATACAATCACAATCGTACAATCACAATCGTACAATCACAATCGTACAATCACAATCGCACAATCACAATCATACAATCACAATCATACTATCACAATCATACAATCCTAATCATACAATCACAATCATACAATCACAATCATACAATCACAGTCATACAATCACAATCTTACAATCACAATCATACTATCACAATCATACAATCATAATCGTACAATCACAATCGTACAATCACAATCGTACAATCACAATCGTACAATCACAATCGCACAATCACAATCATACAATCACAGTCATACAATCACAATCATACAATCACAATCATACATTCATAATCATACAATTACAATCATACAATCACAATCATACAATCACAATCATACAATCACAATCATGCAATCACAATCATACAATCGCAATCATACAATCGCAATCATACAATCGCAATCATACAATTACAATCTCCAAAATACAATCTCCCAAATACAATCATACAATCACAATCATACAATCACAATCATACAATCACAATCATACAATCACAATCATACAATCACAATCATGCAATCACAATCATACAATCACAATCATACAATCGCAATCATACAATCGCAATCATACAATTACAATCTCCAAAATACAATCTCCCAAATACAATCATACAATCACAATCATACAATCACAATCATACAATCACAATCATACAATCACAATCATACAATCACAATCATACTATCACAATCATACAATCCTAATCATACAATCACAATCATACAATCACAATCATACCATCACAGTCATACAATCACAATCATACAATCACAATCATACCATCACAGTCATACAATCACAATCATATAATCACAATCATACAATCACAATCATACAATCGCAATCATACAATCGCAATCGCACAATCACAATCATACAATCATAATCATACAGTCACAATCATACAGTCACAATCATACAATCACAATCATACAATCACAATCATACAAACACAATCATACAATCACAATCATACAATCACAATCATACAATCACAATCATACAATCACAATCATACAATCATAATCATACAATTACAATCATACAATCACAATCATACACCACAATCATACAATCACAATCATACAATCACAATCATACAATCACAATCATACAATCACAATCATACAATCACAATCATACAATCGCAATCATACAATCACAATCACACAATCACAATCATACGATCACAGACATACAATCACAATCATACAATCACAATCATACAATCACAATCATACAATCACAATCATACATTCAAAATCATGCAATCACAATCATACAATCACAATCATGCAATCACAATCATACAACCATAATCATACAATGACAAACATACAATCACAATTTTACAATCACAATCATACTATCACAATCATACAATCACAATCATACAATCGCAATCATACATACAAAATCATGCAATCTCAATCATACAATCACAATCATGCAATCACAATCATACAATCATAATCATACAATGACAATCATACAATCACAGTCATACAATCACAATCATACAACCACAATCAGACAATCACAATCATACAATCACAATCATACGATCGCAATCATACCATCACAATCATACAGTCACAACCATACAATCATAATCATACAATCACAATCGTACAATCACAATCGTACAATCACAATCGTACAATCACAATCGCACAATCACAATCATACAATCACAATCATACTATCACAATCATACAATCCTAATCATACAATCACAATCATACAATCACAATCATACAATCACAGTCATACAATCACAATCTTACAATCACAATCATACAGTCACAACCATACAATCATAATCATACAATCACAATCATACAATCACAATCATACAATCACAATCATACAATCATAATCATACAATCACAATCATACAATCGCAATCATACAATCACAATCACACAATCACAATCATACAATCACAGACATACAATCACAATCATACAATCACAATCATACTATCACAATCATACAATCCTAATCATACAATCACAATCATACATTCACAATCATACAATCACAATCATACAATCACAATCATACAATCACAATCATACAATCACAATCATACAATCCTAATCATACAATCACAATCATACAATCACAATCATACAATCACAGTCATACCATCACAATCATACAATCACAATCATACAATCACAATCATACAATCGCAATCATACAATCGCAATCACACAATCACAATCATACAATCGCAATCATACAGTCACAATCATACAATCACAATCATACATTCACAATCATACAATCACAATCATACAATCACAATCATACAATCGCAATCATACAATCACAATCATACAATCATAATCATACAATCACAATCATACGATCGCAATCATACCATCACAATCATACAGTCACAACCATACAATCATAATCATACAATCACAATCGTACAATCACAATCGTACAATCACAATCGTACAATCACAATCGCACAATCACAATCATACAATCACAATCATACTATCACAATCATACAATCCTAATCATACAATCACAATCATACAATCACAATCATACAATCACAGTCATACAATCACAATCTTACAATCACAATCATACTATCAAAATCATACAATCATAATCGTACAATCACAATCGTACAATTACAATCGTACAATCACAATCGTACAATCACAATCGCACAATCACAATCATACAATCACAGTCATACAATCACAATCATACAATCACAACCATACAATCATAATCATACAATTACAATCATACAATCACAATCATACAATCACAATCATACAATCACAATCATGCAATCACAATCATACAATCACAATCATACAATCGCAATCATACAATCGCAATCATACAATTACAATCTCCAAAATACAATCTCCCAAATACAATCATACAATCACAATCATACAATCACAATCATACAATCACAATCATACAATCACAATCATACAATCACAATCATACTATCACAATCATACAATCCTAATCATACAATCACAATCATACAATCACAATCATACCATCACAGTCATACAATCACAATCATACAATCACAATCATACCATCACAGTCATACAATCACAATCATACAATCACAATCATACAATCACAATCATACAATCGCAATCATACAATCGCAATCGCACAATCACAATCATACAATCACAATCATACAGTCACAATCATACAGTCACAATCATACAATCACAATCATACAATCACAATCATACAAACACAATCATACAATCACAATCATACAATCGCAATCATACAATCACAATCATACAATCATAATCATACAATCACAATCATACAATCCTAATCATACAATCACAATCATACAATCACAATCATACAATCACAATCATACAATCACAGTCATACAATTACAATCATACAATCACAATCATACAATCACAATCACACAATCACAATCATACAATCACAATCATACAATCACAATCATACAATCACAATCATACAATCACAATCATACAATCACAATCATACAATCACAATCATACAATCGCAATCATACAATTACAATCTCCAAAATACAATCTCCCAAATACAATCATACAATCACAATCATACAATCACAATCATACAATCACAATCATACAATCACAATCATACAATCATAATCATACAATTACAATCATACAATCACAATCATACACCACAATCATACAATCACAATCATACAATCACAATCATACAATCACAATCATACAATCACAATCATACAATCACAATCATACAATCGCAATCATACAATCACAATCATAGAATCATAATCATACAATCACAATCATACGATCGCAATCATACCATCACAATCATACAGTCACAACCATACAATCATAATCATACAATCACAATCATACAATCACAATCATACAATCACAATCATACAATCACAATCATACAATCACAATCATACAATCGCAATCATACAATCACAATCATACATACCAAATCATGCAATCTCAATCATACCATCACAATCATGCAATCACAATCATACAATCATAATCATACAATGACAATCATACAATCACAGTCATACAATCACAATCATACAACCACAATCAGACAATCACAATCATACAATCACAATCATACAATCACAGTCATACAATCACAGTCATACTATCACAATCATACAATCGCTATCATAGAATCACAATCATACAATCACAATCATAATATCGCAATCATACAATCACAATCAAACCATCACAATCATACAATCACAATCATACAATCATAATCATACAATTACAATCATACAATCACAATCATACAATCACAATCATACAATCACAGTCAGACAATCACAGTCATACTATCACAATCATACTATCACAAACATACAATCACAATCATACAATCACAATCGTAATATCGCAATCATACAATCACAATCAAACCATCACAATCATACAATCACAATCATACAATCATAATCATACAATTACAATCATACAATCACAATCATACACCACAATCATACAATCACAATCATACAATCACAATCATACAATCGCAATCATACAATTACAATCTCCAAAATACAGTCTCCCAAATAAAATCATACAATCACAATCATACAATCATAATCATACAATTACAATCATACAATCACAATCATACACCACAATCATACAATCACAATCATACAATCACAATCATACAATCACAATCATACAATCACAATCATACAATCACAATCATACAATCGCAATCATACAATCACAATCATAGAATCATAATCATACAATCACAATCATACGATCGCAATCATACCATCACAATCATACAGTCACAACCATACAATCATAATCATACAATCACAATCATACAATCACAATCATACAATCACAATCATACAATCACAATCATACAATCACAATCATACAATCGCAATCATACAATCACAATCACACAATCACAATCATACTATCACAATCATACAATCACAATCATACAATCACAATCATACAATCACAATCATAATATCGCAATCATACAATCACAATCAAACCATCACAATCATACAATCACGATCATACAATCATAATCATACAATTACAATCATACAATCACAATCATACACCACAATCATACAATCACAATCATACAATCACAATCATACAATCACAATCATACAAACACAATCATACAATCGCAATCATACAATTACAATCTCCAAAATACAGTCTCCCAAATAAAATCATACAATCACAATCATACAATCACAATCATACAATCACAATCATACAATCACAATCATACAATCACAATCATACTATCACAATCATACAATCCTAATCATACAATCACAATCATACAATCACAATCATACAATCACAATCATACAATCACAATCATACAATCACAATCATACAATCACAATCATACAATCACAATCATACAATCGCAATCATACAATTACAATCTCCAAAATACAGTCTCCCAAATAAAATCATACAATCACAATCATACAATCACAATCATACAATCACAATCATACAATCACAATCATACAATCACAATCATACAATCACACTCATACAATCACAATCATACTATCACAATCATACAATCCTAATCATACAATCACAATCATACAATCACAATCATACAATCACAGTCATACAATCACAATCTTACAATCACAATCATACTACCACAATCATACAATCATAATCATACAATCACAATCGTACAATCACAATCGTACAATCACAATCGTACAATCACAATCGCACAATCACAATCATACAATCACAGTCATACAATCACAGTCATACAATCACAATCATACAATCACAATCATACAATCATAATCATACAATCACAATCATACAATCACAATCATACAATCACAATCATACAATCACAATCATACAATCACAATCATACAATCACAATCATACAATCACAATCATACAATCACAGTCATACAATCACCATCTTACAATCACAATTATACTATCACAATCATACAATCATAATCATACAATCACAATCGTACAATCACAATCGTACAATCACAATCGTACAATCACAATCGCACAATCACAATCATACAATCACAGTCATACAATCACAATCATACAATCACAATCATACAATCATAATCATACAATTACAATCATACAATCACAGTCATACAATCACAATCATACAATCGCAATCATACAATCGCAATCATACAATCACAATCTTACAATCACAATCATACTACCACAATCATACAATCATAATCATACAATCACAATCGTACAATCACAATCGTACAATCACAATCGTACAATCACAATCGCACAATCACAATCATACAATCACAGTCATACAATCACAGTCATACAATCACAATCATACAATCACAATCATACAATCATAATCATACAATCACAATCATACAATCACAATCATACAATCACAATCATACAATCACAATCATACTATCACAATCATACAATCCTAATCATACAATCACAATCATACAATCACAATCATACAATCACAGTCATACAATCACAATCATACAATCACAATCATACAATCACAATCAAACAATCGCAATCATACAATCGCAATCACACAATCACAATCATACAATCGCAATCATACAGTCACAATCATACAATCACAATCATACATTCACAATCATACAATCACAATCATACAATCACAATCGTACAATCGCAATCATACAATCACAATCATACAATCATAATCATACAATCACAATCATACGATCGCAATCATACCATCACAATCATACAGTCACAACCATACAATCATAATCATATAATCACAATCGTACAATCACAATCGTACAATCACAATCGTACAATCACAATCGCACAATCACAATCATACAATCACAATCATACTATCACAATCATACAATCCTAATCATACAATCACAATCATACAATCACAATCATACAATCACAGTCATACAATCACAATCTTACAATCACAATCATACTATCACAATCATACAATCATAATCGTACAATCACAATCGTACAATCACAATCGTACAATCACAATCGTACAATCACAATCGCACAATCACAATCATACAATCACAGTCATACAATCACAATCATACAATCACAATCATACAATCATAATCATACAATTACAATCATACAATCACAATCATACAATCACAATCATACAATCACAATCATGCAATCACAATCATACAATCACAATCATACAATCGCAATCATACAATCGCAATCATACAATTACAATCTCCAAAATACAATCTCCCAAATACAATCATACAATCACAATCATACAATCACAATCATACAATCACAATCATACAATCACAATCATACAATCACAATCATACAACCACAATCATACTATCACAATCATACAATCCTAATCATACAATCACAATCATACAATCACAATCATACCATCACAGTCATACAATCACAATCATACAATCACAATCATACAATCACAATCATACAATCGCAATCATACAATCGCAATCGCACAATCACAATCATACAATCACAATCATACAGTCACAATCATACAGTCACAATCATACAATCACAATCATACAATCACAATCATACAATCAGAATCATACAATCACAATCATACAATCGCAATCATACAATCACAATCATACAATCATAATCATACAATCACAATCATACAATCCTAATCATACAATCACAATCATACAATCACAATCATACAATCACAATCATACAATCACAGTCATACAATTACAATCATACAATCACAATCATACAATCACAATCATACAATCACAATCATACAATCACAATCATACAATCACAATCATACAATCACAATCATACAATCACAATCATACAATCACAATCATACAATCACAATCATACAATCACAATCATACAATCGCAATCATACAATTACAATCTCCAAAATACAATCTCCCAAATACAATCATACAATCACAATCATACAATCACAATCATACAGTCACAATCATACAATCGCAATCATACAATCACAATCATACAATCATAATCATACAATCACAATCTCCCAAATACAATCTCCCAAATACAATCATACAATCACAATCATACAATCACAATCATACAATCACAATCATACTATCAGAATCATACAATCACAATCATACAATCACAGTCATACAATCACAGTCATACAATCACAATCATATTATCACAATCATACAATCACAATCATGCAATCACAATCATACAATCACAATCATACTATCAGAATCATACAATCACAATCATACAATCACAGTCATACAATCACAGTCATACAATCACAATCATATTATCACAATCATACAATCACAATCATGCAATCACAATCATACAATCATAATCATACAATCATAATCATACAATCACAATCATACAATCACAATCATACAACCACAATCAGACAATCACGATCATACAATCACAATCATACAATCACAGTCATACAATCACAGTCATACTATCACAATCATACTATCACAATCATACAATCACAATCATACAATCACAATCATACAATCACAATCATACAATCACAATCATACAATCACAATCATACAATCACAATCATACAATCGCAATCATACAATTACAATCTCCAAAATACAATCTCCCAAATACAATCATACAATCACAATCATACAATCACAATCATACAGACACAATCATACAATCGCAATCATACAATCACAATCATACAATCATAATCATACAATCACAATCTCCCAAATACAATCTCCCAAATACAATCATACAATCACAATCATACTATCAGAATCATACAATCACAATCATACAATCACAGTCATACAATCACAGTCATACAATCACAATCATATTATCACAATCATACAATCACAATCATGCAATCACAATCATACAATCATAATCATACAATCATAATCATACAATCACAATCATACAATCACAATCATACAACCACAATCAGACAATCACGATCACACAATCACAATCATACAATCACAGTCATACAATCACAGTCATACTATCACAATCATACTATCACAATCATACAATCACAATCATACAATCACAATCATAATATCGCAATCATACTATCACAATCAAACCATCACAATCATACAATCACAATCATACAATCATAATCATACAATTACAATCATACAATCACAATCATACACCACAATCATACAATCACAATCATACAATCACAATCATACAATCACAATCATACAATCACAATCATACAATCGCAATCATACAATTACAATCTCCAAAATACAGTCTCCCAAATAAAATCATACAATCACAATCATACAATCACAATCATACAATCACAATCATACAATCACAATCATACAATCACAATCATACAATCACAATCATACAATCACAATCATACAATCACAATCATACAATCACAATCATACTATCACAATCATACAATCCTAATCATACAATCACAATCATACAATCACAATCATACAATCACAGTCATACAATCACAATCTTACAATCACAATCATACTATCACAATCATACAATCATAATCATACAATCACAATCGTACAATCACAATCGTACAATCACAATCGTACAATCACAATCGCACAATCACAATCATACAATCACAGTCATACAATCAGAGTCATACAATCACAATCATACAATCACAATCATACAATCATAATCATACAATTACAGTCATACAATCACAATCATACAATCACAATCATACAATCACAATGATACAATCACAATCATACAATCACAATCATACAATCACAATCATACAATCACAATCATACAATCACAATCATACAATCACAATCATACAATCACAATCATACAATCGCAATCATACAATTACAATCTCCAAAATACAATCTCCCAAATACAATCATACAATCACAATCATACAATCCTAATCATACAATCACAATCATACAATCACAATCATACAATCACAGTCATACAATCACAATCATACAATCACTATCATACAATCACAATCATACAATCACAATCATACTATTACAATCATACAATCCTAATCATACGATCACAATCATACAATCACAATCATACAATCACAGTCATACAATCACAATCATACAATCACAATCATACAATCGCAAACATTCAATCGCAATCACACAATCACAATCATACAATCACAATCATACGGTCACAATCATACAATCACAATCATACAATCACAATCATACAATCACAATCATACAATCACAATCATACAATCGCAATCATACAATCACAATCATACAATCATAATCATACAATCACAATCATACGATCGCAATCATACCATCACAATCATACAGTCACAACCATACAATCATAATCATACAATCACAATCATACAATCACAATCATACAATCACAATCATACAATCACAGTCATACAATCACAGTCATACTATCACAATCATACTATCACAATCATACAATCACAATCATACAATCACAATCATAATATCGCAATCATACTATCACAATCAAACCATCACAATCATACAATCACAATCATACAATCATAATCATACAATTACAATCATACAATCACAATCATACACCACAATCATACAATCACAATCATACAATCACAATCACACAATCACAATCATACAATCACAATCATACAATCACAATCATACAATCGCAATCATACAATTACAATCTCCAAAATACAGTCTCCCAAATAAAATCATACAATCACAATCATACAATCACAATCATACAATCACAATCATACAATCACAATCATACAATCACAATCATACAATCACAATCATACAATCGCAATCATACAATTACAATCTCCAAAATACAATCTCCCAAATACAATCATACAATCACAATCATACAATCCTAATCATACAATCACAATCATACAATCACAATCATACAATCACAGTCATACAATCACAATCATACAATCACTATCATACAATCACAATCATACAATCACAATCATACTATCACAATCATACAATCCTAATCATACAATCACAATCATACAATCACAATAATACAATCACAATCATACTATCACAATCATACAATCATAATCTTACAATCACAATCGTACAATCACAATCGTACAATCACAATCGTACAATCACAATCGCACAATCACAATCATACAATCACAGTCATACAATCAGAGTCATACAATCACAATCATACAATCACAATCATACAATCATAATCATACAATTACAATCATACAATCACAATCATACAATCACAATCATACAATCACAATGATACAATCACAATCATACAATCACAATCATACAATCACAATCATACAATCACAAGCATACAATCACAATCATACCATCACAATCATACAGTCACAACCATACAATCATAATCATACAATCACAATCATACAATCACAATCACACAATCACAATCATACAATCACAATCATACAATCACAATCATACAATCGCAATCATACAATTACAATCTCCAAAATACAGTCTCCAAAATAAAATCATACAATCACAATCATACAATCACAATCATACAATCACAATCATACAATCACAATCATACAATCACAATCATACAATCGCAATCATACAATTACAATCTCCAAAATACAATCTCCCAAATACAATCATACAATCACAATCATACAATCCTAATCATACAATCACAATCATACAATCACAATCATACAATCACAGTCATACAATCACAATCATACAATCACTATCATACAATCACAATCATACAATCACAATCATACTATCACAATCATACAATCCTAATCATACAATCACAATCATACAATCACAATCATACAATCACAATCATACTATCACAATCATACAATCATAATCTTACAATCACAATCGTACAATCACAATCGTACAATCACAATCGTACAATCACAATCGCACAATCACAATCATACAATCACAGTCATACAATCAGAGTCATACAATCACAATCATACAATCACAATCATACAACCATAATCATACAATTACAATCATACAATCACAATCATACAATCACAATCATACAATCACAATCATACAATCACAATCATACTATCACAATCATACAATCCTAATCATACAATCACAATCATACAATCACAATCATACAATCACAATCATACAATCACAATCATACAATCACAATCATACAATCACAATCATACAATCACAATCATACAATCGCAATCATACAATTACAATCTCCAAAATACAGTCTCCCAAATAAAATCATACAATCACAATCATACAATCACAATCATACAATCACAATCATACAATCACAATCATACAATCACAATCATACAATCACACTCATACAATCACAATCATACTATCACAATCATACAATCCTAATCATACAATCACAATCATACAATCACAATCATACAATCACAGTCATACAATCACAATCTTACAATCACAATCATACTACCACAATCATACAATCATAATCATACAATCACAATCGTACAATCACAATCGTACAATCACAATCGTACAATCACAATCGCACAATCACAATCATACAATCACAGTCATACAATCACAGTCATACAATCACAATCATACAATCACAATCATACAATCATAATCATACAATCACAATCATACAATCACAATCATACAATCACAATCATACAATCACAATCATACAATCACAATCATACAATCACAGTCATACAATCACCATCTTACAATCACAATTATACTATCACAATCATACAATCATAATCATACAATCACAATCGTACAATCACAATCGTACAATCACAATCGTACAATCACAATCGCACAATCACAATCATACAATCACAGTCATACAATCACAATCATACAATCACAATCATACAATCATAATCATACAATTACAATCATACAATCACAGTCATACAATCACAATCATACAATCGCAATCATACAATCGCAATCATACAATCACAATCATACAATCACAATCTCCCAAATACAATCTCCCAAATACAATCATACAATCACAATCATACAATCACAATCATACAATCACAATCATACTATCAGAATCATACAATCACAATCATACAATCACAGTCATACAATCACAGTCATACAATCACAATCATATTATCACAATCATACAATCACAATCATACAATCACAATCATACTATCACAATCATACAATCCTAATCATACAATCACAATCATACATTCACAATCATACAATCACAATCATACAATCACAATCATACAATCACAATCATACAATCACAATCATACTATCACAATCATACAATCCTAATCATACAATCACAATCATACAATCACAATCATACAATCACAGTCATACAATCACAATCATACAATCACAATCATACAATCACAATCAAACAATCGCAATCATACAATCGCAATCACACAATCACAATCATACAATCGCAATCATACAGTCACAATCATACAATCACAATCATACATTCACAATCATACAATCACAATCATACAATCACAATCGTACAATCGCAATCATACAATCACAATCATACAATCATAATCATACAATCACAATCATACGTTCGCAATCATACCATCACAATCATACAGTCACAACCATACAATCATAATCATATAATCACAATCGTACAATCACAATCGTACAATCACAATCGTACAATCACAATCGCACAATCACAATCATACAATCACAATCATACTATCACAATCATACAATCCTAATCATACAATCACAATCATACAATCACAATCATACAATCACAGTCATACAATCACAATCTTACAATCACAATCATACTATCACAATCATACAATCATAATCGTACAATCACAATCGTACAATCACAATCGTACAATCACAATCGTACAATCACAATCGCACAATCACAATCATACAATCACAGTCATACAATCACAATCATACAATCACAATCATACAATCATAATCATACAATTACAATCATACAATCACAATCATACAATCACAATCATACAATCACAATCATGCAATCACAATCATACAATCACAATCATACAATCGCAATCATACAATCGCAATCATACAATTACAATCTCCAAAATACAATCTCCCAAATACAATCATATAATCACAATCATACAATCACAATCATACAATCACAATCATACAATCACAATCATACAATCACAATCATACAATCACAGTCATACAATTACAATCATACAATCACAATCATACAATCACAATCATACAATCACAATCATACAATCACAATCATACAATCACAATCATACAATCACAATCATACAATCACAATCATACAATCACAATCATACAATCACAATCATACAATCGCAATCATACAATTACAATCTCCAAAATACAATCTCCCAAATACAATCATACAATCACAATCATACAATCACAATCATACAGTCACAATCATACAATCGCAATCATACAATCACAATCATACAATCATAATCATACAATCACAATCTCCCAAATACAATCTCCCAAATACAATCATACAATCACAATCATACAATCACAATCATACAATCACAATCATACAATCACAATCATACTATCAGAATCATACAATCACAATCATACAATCACAGTCATACAATCACAGTCATACAATCACAATCATATTATCACAATCATACAATCACAATCATGCAATCACAATCATACAATCACAATCATACTATCAGAATCATACAATCACAATCATACAATCACAGTCATACAATCACAGTCATACAATCACAATCATATTATCACAATCATACAATCACAATCATGCAATCACAATCATACAATCATAATCATACAATCATAATCATACAATCACAATCATACAATCACAATCATACAACCACAATCAGACAATCACGATCATACAATCACAATCATACAATCACAGTCATACAATCACAGTCATACTATCACAATCATACTATCACAATCATACAATCACAATCATACAATCACAATCATACAATCACAATCATACAATCACAATCATACAATCACAATCATACAATCACAATCATACAATCGCAATCATACAATTACAATCTCCAAAATACAATCTCCCAAATACAATCATACAATCACAATCATACAATCACAATCATACAGTCACAATCATACAATCGCAATCATACAATCACAATCATACAATCATAATCATACAATCACAATCTCCCAAATACAATCTCCCAAATACAATCATACAATCACAATCATACTATCAGAATCATGCAATCACAATCATACAATCACAGTCATACAATCACAGTCATACAATCACAATCATATTATCACAATCATACAATCACAATCATGCAATCACAATCATACAATCATAATCATACAATCATAATCATACAATCACAATCATACAATCACAATCATACAACCACAATCAGACAATCACGATCACACAATCACAATCATACAATCACAGTCATACAATCACAGTCATACTATCACAATCATACTATCACAATCATACAATCACAATCATACAATCACAATCATAATATCGCAATCATACTATCACAATCAAACCATCACAATCATACAATCACAATCATACAATCATAATCATACAATTACAATCATACAATCACAATCATACACCACAATCATACAATCACAATCATACAATCACAATCATACAATCACAATCATACAATCACAATCATACAATCGCAATCATACAATTACAATCTCCAAAATACAGTCTCCCAAATAAAATCATACAATCACAATCATACAATCACAATCATACAATCACAATCATACAATCACAATCATACAATCACAATCATACAATCACAATCATACAATCACAATCATACAATCACAATCATACAATCACAATCATACTATCACAATCATACAATCCTAATCATACAATCACAATCATACAATCACAATCATACAATCACAGTCATACAATCACAATCTTACAATCACAATCATACTATCACAATCATACAATCATAATCATACAATCACAATCGTACAATCACAATCGTACAATCACAATCGTACAATCACAATCGCACAATCACAATCATACAATCACAGTCATACAATCAGAGTCATACAATCACAATCATACAATCACAATCATACAATCATAATCATACAATTACAGTCATACAATCACAATCATACAATCACAATCATACAATCACAATGATACAATCACAATCATACAATCACAATCATACAATCACAATCATACAATCACAATCATACAATCACAATCATACAATCACAATCATACAATCACAATCATACAATCACAATCATACAATCACAATCATACAATCGCAATCATACAATTACAATCTCCAAAATACAATCTCCCAAATACAATCATACAATCACAATCATACAATCCTAATCATACAATCACAATCATACAATCACAATCATACAATCACAGTCATACAATCACAATCATACAATCACTATCATACAATCACAATCATACAATCACAATCATACTATTACAATCATACAATCCTAATCATACAATCACAATCATACAATCACAATCATACAATCACAGTCATACAATCACAATCATACAATCACAATCATACAATCGCAAACATTCAATCGCAATCACACAATCACAATCATACAATCACAATCATACGGTCACAATCATACAATCACAATCATACAATCACAATCATACAATCACAATCATACAATCACAATCATACAATCACAATCATACAATCGCAATCATACAATCACAATCATACAATCATAATCATACAATCACAATCATACGATCGCAATCGTACCATCACAATCATACAGTCACAACCATACAATCATAATCATACAATCACAATCATACAATCACAATCATACAATCACAATCATACAATCACAGTCATACAATCACAGTCATACTATCACAATCATACTATCACAATCATACAATCACAATCATACAATCACAATCATAATATCGCAATCATACTATCACAATCAAACCATCACAATCATACAATCACAATCATACAATCATAATCATACAATTACAATCATACAATCACAATCATACACCACAATCATACAATCACAATCATACAATCACAATCACACAATCACAATCATACAATCACAATCATACAATCACAATCATACAATCGCAATCATACAATTACAATCTCCAAAATACAGTCTCCCAAATAAAATCATACAATCACAATCATACAATCACAATCATACAATCACAATCATACAATCACAATCATACAATCACAATCATACAATCGCAATCATACAATTACAATCTCCAAAATACAATCTCCCAAATACAATCATACAATCACAATCATACAATCCTAATCATACAATCACAATCATACAATCACAATCATACAATCACAGTCATACAATCACAATCATACAATCACTATCATACAATCACAATCATACAATCACAATCATACTATCACAATCATACAATCCTAATCATACAATCACAATCATACAATCACAATAATACAATCACAATCATACTATCACAATCATACAATCATAATCTTACAATCACAATCGTACAATCACAATCGTACAATCACAATCGTACAATCACAATCGCACAATCACAATCATACAATCACAGTCATACAATCAGAGTCATACAATCACAATCATACAATCACAATCATACAATCATAATCATACAATTACAATCATACAATCACAATCATACAATCACAATCATACAATCACAATGATACAATCACAATCATACAATCACAATCATACAATCACAATCATACAATCACAAGCATACAATCACAATCATACCATCACAATCATACAGTCACAACCATACAATCATAATCATACAATCACAATCATACAATCACAATCACACAATCACAATCATACAATCACAATCATACAATCACAATCATACAATCGCAATCATACAATTACAATCTCCAAAATACAGTCTCCAAAATAAAATCATACAATCACAATCATACAATCACAATCATACAATCACAATCATACAATCACAATCATACAATCACAATCATACAATCGCAATCATACAATTACAATCTCCAAAATACAATCTCCCAAATACAATCATACAATCACAATCATACAATCCTAATCATACAATCACAATCATACAATCACAATCATACAATCACAGTCATACAATCACAATCATACAATCACTATCATACAATCACAATCATACAATCACAATCATACTATCACAATCATACAATCCTAATCATACAATCACAATCATACAATCACAATCATACAATCACAATCATACTATCACAATCATACAATCATAATCTTACAATCACAATCGTACAATCACAATCGTACAATCACAATCGTACAATCACAATCCCACAATCACAATCATACAATCACAGTCATACAATCAGAGTCATACAATCACAATCATACAATCACAATCATACAACCATAATCATACAATTACAATCATACAATCACAATCATACAATCACAATCATACAATCACAATGATACAATCACAATCATACAATCACAATCATACAATCACAATCATACAATCACAAGCATACAATCACAATCATACCATCACAATCATACAGTCACAACCATACAATCATAATCATACAATCACAATCATACAATCACAATCATACAATCACAATCATACAATCGCAATCATACAATCACAATCACACAATCACAATCATACTATCACAATCATACAATCACAATCATACAATCACAATCATACAATCACAATCATACATACAAAATCATGCAATCTCAATCATACAATCACAATCATGCAATCACAATCATACAATCATAATCATACAATGACAATCATACAATCACAATCATACAATCACAATCATACAACCACGATCAGACAATCACAATCATACAATCACAATCATACAATCACAGTCATACAATCACAGTCATACTATCACAATCATACAATCGCTATCATACAATCACAATCATACAATCACAATCATAATATCGCAATCATACAATCACAATCAAAACCATCACAATCATACAATCACAATCATACAATCATAATCATACAACTACAATCATACAACCACAATCATACAATCACAGTCATACAATCACAGTCATACTATCACAATCATACTATCACAATCATACAACCACAATCATACAATCACAATCATACAATCACAATCATAATATCGCAATCATACAATCACAATCAAACCATCACAATCATACAATCACAATCATACAATCACAATCATACAATCGCAATCATACAATTACAATCTCCAAAATACAGTCTCCCAAATAAAATCATACAATCACAATCATACAATCACAATCATACAATCACAATTATACTATCAGAATCATACAATCACAATCATACAATCACAATCATACAATCATAATCATACAATCACAATCATACAATCGCAATCATACAATCACAATCACACAATCACAATCATACAATCACAGACATACAATCACAATCATACATTCACAATCATATTATCACAATCATACAATCACAATCTTACAATCACAATCATACAATCACAATCATACAATCACAATCATACAATCACAATCATACAATCACAATCATACAATCGCAATCATACAATTACAATCTCCAAAATACAATCTCCCAAATACAATCATACAATCACAATCATACAATCCTAATCATACAATCACAATCATACAATCACAATCATACAATCACAGTCATACAATCACAATCATACAATCACTATCATACAATCACAATCATACAATCACAATCATACTATCACAATCATACAATCCTAATCATACAATCACAATCATACAATCACAATCATACAATCACAGTCATACAATCACAATCATACAATCACAATCATACAATCGCAAACATTCAATCGCAATCACACAATCACAATCATACAATCACAATCATACGGTCACAATCATACAATCACAATCATACAATCACAATCATACAATCACAATCATACAATCACAATCATACAATCACAATCATACAATCGCAATCACACAATCACAATCATACAATCATAATCATACAATCACAATCATACGATCGCAATCATACAATCACAATCATACAATCATAATCATACAACTACAATCATACAACCACAATCATACAATCACAGTCATACAATCACAGTCATACTATCACAATCATACTATCACAATCATACAATCACAATCATACAATCACAATCATACAATCACAATCATAATATCGCAATCATACAATCACAATCAAACCATCACAATCATACAATCACAATCATACAATCACAATCATACAATCGCAATCATACAATTACAATCTCCAAAATACAGTCTCCCAAATAAAATCATACAATCACAATCATACAATCACAATCATACAATCACAATCATACTATCAGAATCATACAATCACAATCATACAATCACAATCATACAATCATAATCATACAATCACAATCATACAATCGCAATCATACAATCACAATCACACAATCACAATCATACAATCACAGACATACAATCACAATCATACATTCACAATCATATTATCACAATCATACAATCACAATCATACAATCACAATCATACAATCACAATCATACAATCACAATCATACAATCACAATCATACAATCACAATCATACATTCAAAATCATGCAATCACAATCATACAATCACAATCATGCAATCACAATCATACAACCATAATCATACAATGACAAACATACAATCACAATTTTACAATCACAATCGTACAATCACAATCGCACAATCACAATCATACAATCACAGTCATACAATCAGAGTCATACAATCACAATCATACAATCACAATCATACAATCATAATCATACAATTACAATCATACAATCACAATCATACAATCACAATCATACAATCACAATGATACAATCACAATCATACAATCACAATCATACAATCACAATCATACAATCACAATCATACAATCACAATCATACAATCACAATCATACAATCACAATCATACAATCACAATCATACAATCACAATCATACAATCACAATCATACAATCACAATCATACAATCGCAATCACACAATCACAATCATACAATCATAATCATACAATCACAATCATACGATCGCAATCATACCATCACAATCATACAGTCACAACCATACAATCATAATCATACAATCACAATCATACAATCACAATTATACAATCACAATCATACAATCATAATCATACAATCACAATCATACAATCGCAATCATACAATCACAATCACACAATCACAATCATACAATCACAGACATACAATCACAATCATACATTCACAATCATATTATCACAATCATACAATCACAATCATACAATCACAATCATACAATCACAATCATACAATCACAATCATACATTCAAAATCATGCAATCACAATCATACAATCACAATCATGCAATCACAATCATACAACCATAATCATACAATGACAAACATACAATCACAATTTTACAATCACAATCATACTATCACAATCATACAATCACAATCATACAATCACAATCATACATACAAAATCATGCAATCTCAATCATACAATCACAATCATGCAATCACAATCATACAATCATAATCATACAATGACAATCATACAATCACAGTCATACAATCACAATCATACAACCACAATCAGACAATCACAATCATACAATCACAATCATACAATCACAGTCATACAATCACAGTCATACTATCACAATCATACAATCGCTATCATACAATCACAATCATACAATCACAATCATAATATCGCAATCATACAATCACAATCAAACCATCACAATCATACAATCACAATCATACAATCATAATCATACAATCACAATCATACAATCACAATCATACAATCACAATCATACAATCGCAATCATACAATCGCAATCATACATACAAAATCATGCAATCTCAATCATACAATCACAATCATGCAATCACAATCATACAATCATAATCATACAATGACAATCATACAATCACAATCATAGAATCATAATCATACAATCACAATCATACGATCGCAATCATACCATCACAATCATACAGTCACAACCATACAATCATAATCATACAATCACAATCATACAATCACAATCATACAATCACAATCATACAATCACAATCATACAATCGCAATCATACAATCACAATCACACAATCACAATCATACTATCACAATCATACAATCACAATCATACAATCATAATCATACAATCACAATCATACGATCGCAATCATACCATCACAATCATACAGTCACAACCATACAATCATAATCATACAATCACAATCATACAATCACAATCATACAATCACAATCATACAATCACAATCATACAATCGCAATCATACAATCACAATCACACAATCACAATCATACTATCACAATCATACAATCACAATCATACAATCACAATCATAGAATCACAGTCATACAATCACAATCATACAATCACTATCATACAATCACAATCATACAATCACAATCATACTATCACAATCATACAATCCTAATCATACAATCACAATCATAGAATCACAATCATACAATCACAGTCATACAATCACAATCATACAATCACAATCATACAATCGCAAACATTCAATCGCAATCACACAATCACAATCATACAATCACAATCATACGGTCACAATCATACAATCACAATCATACAATCACAATCATACAATCACAATCATACAATCACAATCATACAATCGCAATCACACAATCACAATCATACAATCATAATCATACAATCACAATCATACGATCGCAATCATACCATCACAATCATACAGTCACAACCATACAATCATAATTATACAATCACAATCATACAATCACAATCATACAATCACAATCATACAATCACAATCATACAATCGCAATCATACAATCACAATCACACAATCACAATCATACTATCACAATCATACAATCACAATCATACAATCACAATCATACAATCACAATCATACATACAAAATCATGCAATCTCAATCATACAATCACAATCATGCAATCACAATCATACAATCATAATCATACAATGACAATCATACAATCACAATCATACAATCACAATCATACAACCACGATCAGACAATCACAATCATACAATCACAATCATACAATCACAGTCATACAATCACAGTCATACTATCACAATCATACAATCGCTATCATACAATCACAATCATACAATCACAATCATAATATCGCAATCATACAATCACAATCAAACCATCACAATCATACAATCACAATCATACAATCATAATCATACAACTACAATCATACAACCACAATCATACAATCACAGTCATATAATCACAGTCATACTATCACAATCATACTATCACAATCATACAATCACAATCATACAATCACAATCATACAATCACAATCATAATATCGCAATCATACAATCACAATCAAACCATCACAATCATACAATCACAATCATACAATCACAATCATACAATCGCAATCATACAATTACAATCTCCAAAATACAGTCTCCCAAATAAAATCATACAATCACAATCATACAATCACAATCATACAATCACAATCATACTATCAGAATCATACAATCACAATCATACAATCACAATCATACAATCATAATCATACAATCACAATCATACAATCGCAATCATACAATCACAATCACACAATCACAATCATACAATCACAGACATACAATCACAATCATACATTCACAATCATATTATCACAATCATACAATCACAATCATACAATCACAATCATACAATCACAATCATACAATCACAATCATACAATCACAATCATACATTCAAAATCATGCAATCACAATCATACAATCACAATCATGCAATCACAATCATACAACCATAATCATACAATGACAAACATACAATCACAATTTTACAATCACAATCGTACAATCACAATCGCACAATCACAATCATACAATCACAGTCATACAATCAGAGTCATACAATCACAATCATACAATCACAATCATACAATCATAATCATACAATTACAATCATACAATCACAATCATACAATCACAATCATACAATCACAATGATACAATCACAATGATACAATCACAATCATACAATCACAATCATACAATCACAATCATACAACCACAATCATACAATCACAATCATACAATCACAATCATACAATCACAATCATACAATCACAATCATACAATCACAATCATACAATCACAATCATACAATCGCAATCACACAATCACAATCATACAATCATAATCATACAATCACAATCATACGATCGCAATCATACCATCACAATCATACAGTCACAACCATACAATCATAATCATACAATCACAATCATACAATCACAATTATACAATCACAATCATACAATCATAATCATACAATCACAATCATACAATCGCAATCATACAATCACAATCACACAATCACAATCATACAATCACAGACATACAATCACAATCATACATTCACAATCATATTATCACAATCATACAATCACAATCATACAATCACAATCATACAATCACAATCATACAATCACAATCATACATTCAAAATCATGCAATCACAATCATACAATCACAATCATGCAATCACAATCATACAACCATAATCATACAATGACAAACATACAATCACAATTTTACAATCACAATCATACTATCACAATCATACAATCACAATCATACAATCACAATCATACATACAAAATCATGCAATCTCAATCATACAATCACAATCATGCAATCACAATCATACAATCATAATCATACAATGACAATCATACAATCACAGTCATACAATCACAATCATACAACCACAATCAGACAATCACAATCATACAATCACAATCATACAATCACAGTCATACAATCACAGTCATACTATCACAATCATACAATCGCTATCATACAATCACAATCATACAATCACAATCATAATATCGCAATCATACAATCACAATCAAACCATCACAATCATACAATCACAATCATACAATCATAATCATACAATCACAATCATACAATCACAATCATACAATCACAATCATACAATCGCAATCATACAATCGCAATCATACATACAAAATCATGCAATCTCAATCATACAATCACAATCATGCAATCACAATCATACAATCATAATCATACAATGACAATCATACAATCACAATCATAGAATCATAATCATACAATCACAATCATACGATCGCAATCATACCATCACAATCATACAGTCACAACCATACAATCATAATCATACAATCACAATCATACAATCACAATCATACAATCACAATCATACAATCACAATCATACAATCGCAATCATACAATCACAATCACACAATCACAATCATACTATCACAATCATACAATCACAATCATACAATCATAATCATACAATCACAATCATACGATCGCAATCATACCATCACAATCATACAGTCACAACCATACAATCATAATCATACAATCACAATCATACAATCACAATCATACAATCACAATCATACAATCACAATCATACAATCGCAATCATACAATCACAATCACACAATCACAATCATACTATCACAATCATACAATCACAATCATACAATCACAATCATACAATCACAGTCATACAATCACAATCATACAATCACTATCATACAATCACAATCATACAATCACAATCATACTATCACAATCATACAATCCTAATCATACAATCACAATCATAGAATCACAATCATACAATCACAGTCATACAATCACAATCATACAATCACAATCATACAATCGCAAACATTCAATCGCAATCACACAATCACAATCATACAATCACAATCATACGGTCACAATCATACAATCACAATCATACAATCACAATCATACAATCACAATCATACAATCACAATCATACAATCGCAATCACACAATCACAATCATACAATCATAATCATACAATCACAATCATACGATCGCAATCATACCATCACAATCATACAGTCACAACCACACAATCATAATTATACAATCACAATCATACAATCACAATCATACAATCACAATCATACAATCACAATCATACAATCGCAATCATACAATCACAATCACACAATCACAATCATACTATCACAATCATACAATCACAATCATACAATCACAATCATACAATCACAATCATACATACAAAATCATGCAATCTCAATCATACAATCACAATCATGCAATCACAATCATACAATCATAATCATACAATGACAATCATACAATCACAATCATACAATCACAATCATACAACCACGATCAGACAATCACAATCATACAATCACAATCATACAATCACAGTCATACAATCACAGTCATACTATCACAATCATACAATCGCTATCATACAATCACAATCATACAATCACAATCATAATATCGCAATCATACAATCACAATCAAACCATCACAATCATACAATCACAATCATACAATCATAATCATACAACTACAATCATACAACCACAATCATACAATCACAGTCATACAATCACAGTCATACTATCACAATCATACTATCACAATCATACAATCACAATCATACAATCACAATCATACAATCACAATCATAATATCGCAAACATACAATCACAATCAAACCATCACAATCATACAATCACAATCATACAATCACAATCATACAATCGCAATCATACAATTACAATCTCCAAAATACAGTCTCCCAAATAAAATCATACAATCACAATCATACAATCACAATCATACAATCACAATCATACAATCACAATCATACTATCAGAATCATACAATCACAATCATACAATCACAATCATACAATCATAATCATACAATCACAATCATACAATCGCAATCATACAATCACAATCACACAATCACAATCATACAATCACAGACATACAATCACAATCATACATTCACAATCATATTATCACAATCATACAATCACAATCATACAATCACAATCATACAATCACAATCATACAATCACAATCATACAATCACAATCATACAATCACAATCATACAATCACAATCATACATTCAAAATCATGCAATCACAATCATACAATCACAATCATGCAATCACAATCATACAACCATAATCATACAATGACAAACATACAATCACAATTTTACAATCACAATCGTACAATCACAATCGCACAATCACAATCATACAATCACAGTCATACAATCAGAGTCATACAATCACAATCATACAATCACAATCATACAATCATAATCATACAATTACAATCATACAATCACAATCATACAATCACAATCATACAATCACAATGATACAATCACAATCATACAATCACAATCATACAATCACAATCATACAATCACAATCATACAATCACAATCATACAATCACAATCATACAATCACAATCATACAATCACAATCATACAATCACAATCATACTATCACAATCATACAATCCTAATCATACAATCACAATCATACAATCACAATCATACAATCACAGTCATACATTCACAATCATATTATCACAATCATACAATCACAATCATACAATCACAATCATACAATCACAATCATACAATCACAATCATACATTCAAAATCATGCAATCACAATCATACAATCACAATCATGCAATCACAATCATACAACCATAATCATACAATGACAAACATACAATCACAATTTTACAATCACAATCATACTATCACAATCATACAATCACTATCATACAATCACAATCATACAATCACAATCATACTATCACAATCATACAATCATAATCATACAATGACAATCATACAATCACAATCATAGAATCATAATCATACAATCACAATCATACGATCGCAATCATACCATCACAATCATACAGTCACAACCATACAATCATAATCATACAATCACAATCATACAATCACAATCATACAATCACAATCATACAATCACAATCATACAATCGCAATCATACAATCACAATCACACAATCACAATCATACTATCACAATCATACAATCACAATCATACAATCACAATCATACAATCACAATCATACAATCACAATCATACAATCACAATCATACATACAAAATCATGCAATCTCAATCATACAATCACAATCATGCAATCACAATCATACAATCATAATCATACAATGACAATCATACAATCACAATCATACAATCACAATCATACAACCACGATCAGACAATCACAATCATACAATCACAATCATACAATCACAGTCATACAATCACAGTCATACTATCACAATCATACAATCGCTATCATACAATCACAATCATACAATCACAATCATAATATCGCAATCATACAATCACAATCAAACCATCACAATCATACAATCACAATCATACAATCATAATCATACAACTACAATCATACAACCACAATCATACAATCACGGTCATACAATCACAGTCATACTATCACAATCATACTATCACAATCATACAATCACAATCATACAATCACAATCATACAATCACAATCATACAATCACAATCATACAATCACAATCATACAATCGCAATCATACAATTACAATCTCCAAAATACAATCTCCCAAATACAATCATACAATCACAATCATACAATCCTAATCATACAATCACAATCATACAATCACAATCATACAATCACAGTCATACAATCACAATCATACAATCACTATCATACAATCACAATCATACAATCACAATCATACTATCACAATCATACAATCCTAATCATACAATCACAATCATACAATCACAATCATACAATCACAGTCATACAATCACAATCATACAATCACAATCATACATACAAAATCATGCAATCTCAATCATACAATCACAATCATGCAATCACAATCATACAATCATAATCATACAATGACAATCATACAATCACAATCATACAATCACAATCATACAACCACGATCAGACAATCACAATCATACAATCACAATCATACAATCACAGTCATACAATCACTGTCATACTATCACAATCATACAATCGCTATCATACAATCACAATCATACAATCACAATCATAATATCGCAATCATACAATCACAATCAAACCATCACAATCATACAATCACAATCATACAATCATAATCATACAACTACAATCATACAACCACAATCATACAATCACAGTCATACAATCACAGTCATACTATCACAATCATACTATCACAATCATACAATCACAATCATACAATCACAATCATACAATCACAATCATAATATCGCAATCATACAATCACAATCAAACCATCACAATCATACAATCGCAATCATACAATCACAATCACACAATCACAATCATACAATCACAGACATACAATCACAATCATACATTCACAATCATATTATCACAATCATACAATCACAATCATACAATCACAATCATACAATCACAATCATACAATCACAATCATACAATCACAATCATACATTCAAAATCATGCAATCACAATCATACAATCACAATCATGCAATCACAATCATACAACCATAATCATACAATGACAAACATACAATCACAATTTTACAATCACAATCGTACAATCACAATCGCACAATCACAATCATACAATCACAGTCATACAATCAGAGTCATACAATCACAATCATACAATCACAATCATACAATCATAATCATACAATTACAATCATACAATCACAATCATACAATCACAATCATACAATCACAATGATACAATCACAATCATACAATCACAATCATACAATCACAATCATACAATCACAATCATACAATCGCAATCATACAATTACAATCTCCAAAATACAATCTCCCAAATACAATCATACAATCACAATCATACAATCCTAATCATACAATCACAATCATACAATAACAATCATACAATCACAGTCATACAATCACAATCATACAATTACAATCTCCAAAATACAATCTCCCAAATACAATCATACAATCACAATCATACAATCACAATCATACAATCACAATCATACAATCACAATCATACAATCACAATCATACAATCATAATCATACAACTACAATCATACAACCACAATCATACAATCACAGTCATACAATCACAGTCATACTATCACAATCATACTATCACAATCATACAATCACAATCATACAATCACAATCATACAATCACAATCATACAATCACAATCATACAATCACAATCATACAATCGCAATCATACAATTACAATCTCCAAAATACAATCTCCCAAATACAATCATACAATCACAATCATACAATCCTAATCATACAATCACAATCATACAATCACAATCATACAATCACAGTCATACAATCACAATCATACAATCACTATCATACAATCACAATCATACAATCACAATCATACTATCACAATCATACAATCCTAATCATACAATCACAATCATACAATCACAATCCTACAATCACAGTCATACAATCACAATCATACAATCACAATCATACAATCGCAAACATTCAATCGCAATCACACAATCACAATGATACAATCACAATCATACGGTCACAATCATACAATCACAATCATACAATCACAATCGTACAATCACAATCATACAATCACAATCATACAATCGCAATCACACAATCACAATCATACAATCATAATCATACAATCACAATCATACGATCGCAATCATACCATCACAATCATACAGTCACAACCATACAATCATAATCATACAATCACAATCATACAATCACAATCATACAATCACAATCATACAATCACAATCATACAATCGCAATCATACAATCACAATCACACAATCACAATCATACTATCACAATCATACAATCACAATCATACAATCACAATCATACAATCACAATCATACATACAAAATCATGCAATCTCAATCATACAATCACAATCATGCAATCACAATCATACAATCATAATCATACAATGACAATCATACAATCACAATCATACAATCACAATCATACAACCACGATCAGACAATCACAATCATACAATCACAATCATACAATCACAGTCATACAATCACAGTCATACTATCACAATCATACAATCGCTATCATGCAATCACAATCATACAATCACAATCATAATATAGCAATCATACAATCACAATCAAACCATCACAATCATACAATCACAATCATACAATCATAATCATACAACTACAATCATACAACCACAATCATACAATCACAGTCATACAATCACAGTCATACTATCACAATCATACTATCACAATCATACAATCACAATCATACAATCACAATCATACAATCACAATCATAATATCGCAATCATACAATCACAATCAAACCATCACAATCATACAATCACAATCATACAATCACAATCATACAATCGCAATCATACAATTACAATCTCCAAAATACAGTCTCCCAAATAAAATCATACAATCACAATCATACAATCACAATCATACAATCACAATCATACTATCAGAATCATACAATCACAATCATACAATCACAATCATACAATCATAATCATACAATCACAATCATACAATCGCAATCATACAATCACAATCACACAATCACAATCATACAATCACAGACATACAATCACAATCATACATTCACAATCATATTATCACAATCATACAATCACAATCATACAATCACAATCATACAATCACAATCATACAATCACAATCATACAATCACAATCATACATTCAAAATCATGCAATCACAATCATACAATCACAATCATGCAATCACAATCATACAACCATAATCATACAATGACAAACATACAATCACAATTTTACAATCACAATCGTACAATCACAATCGCACAATCACAATCATACAATCACAGTCATACAATCAGAGTCATACAATCACAATCATACAATCACAATCATACAATCATAATCATACAATTACAATCATACAATCACAATCATACAATCACAATCATACAATCACAATGATACAATCACAATCATACAATCACAATCATACAATCACAATCATACAATCACAACCATACAATCATAATCATACAATCACAATCATACAATCACAATCATACAATCACAATCATACAATCACAATCATACAATCGCAATCATACAATCACAATCACACAATCACAAACATACTATCACAATCATACAATCACAATCATACAATCACAATCATACAATCACAATCATACATACAAAATCATGCAATCTCAATCATACAATCACAATCATGCAATCACAATCATACAATCATAATCATACAATGACAATCATACAATCACAGTCATACAATCACAATCATACAACCACAATCAGACAATCACAATCATACAATCACAATCATACAATCACAGTCATACAATCACAGTCATACTATCACAATCATACAATCGCTATCATACAATCACAATCATACAATCACAATCATAATATCGCAATCATACAATCACAATCAAACCATCACAATCATACAATCACAATCATACAATCATAATCATACAATCACAATCATACAATCACAATCATACAATCACAATCATACAATCGCAATCATACAATCGCAATCATACATACAAAATCATGCAATCTCAATCATACAATCACAATCATGCAATCACAATCATACAATCATAATCATACAATGACAATCATACAATCACAATCATAGAATCATAATCATACAATCACAATCATACGATCGCAATCATACCATCACAATCATACAGTCACAACCATACAATCATAATCATACAATCACAATCATACAATCACAATCATACAATCACAATCATACAATCACAATCATACAATCGCAATCATACAATCACAATCACACAATCACAATCATACTATCACAATCATACAATCACAATCATACAATCATAATCATACAATCACAATCATACGATCGCAATCATACCATCACAATCATACAGTCACAACCATACAATCATAATCATACAATCACAATCATACAATCACAATCATACAATCACAATCATACAATCACAATCATACAATCGCAATCATACAATCACAATCACACAATCACAATCATACTATCACAATCATACAATCACAATCATACAATCACAATCATACAATCACAGTCATACAATCACAATCATACAATCACTATCATACAATCACAATCATACAATCACAATCATACTATCACAATCATACAATCCTAATCATACAATCACAATCATAGAATCACAATCATACAATCACAGTCATACAATCACAATCATACAATCACAATCATACAATCGCAAACATTCAATCGCAATCACACAATCACAATCATACAATCACAATCATACGGTCACAATCATACAATCACAATCATACAATCACAATCATACAATCACAATCATACAATCACAATCATACAATCGCAATCACACAATCACAATCATACAATCATAATCATACAATCACAATCATACGATCGCAATCATACCATCACAATCATACAGTCACAACCATACAATCATAATTATACAATCACAATCATACAATCACAATCATACAATCACAATCATACAATCACAATCATACAATCGCAATCATACAATCACAATCACACAATCACAATCATACTATCACAATCATACAATCACAATCATACAATCACAATCATACAATCACAATCATACATACAAAATCATGCAATCTCAATCATACAATCACAATCATGCAATCACAATCATACAATCATAATCATACAATGACAATCATACAATCACAATCATACAATCACAATCATACAACCACGATCAGACAATCACAATCATACAATCACAATCATACAATCACAGTCATACAATCACAGTCATACTATCACAATCATACAATCGCTATCATACAATCACAATCATACAATCACAATCATAATATCGCAATCATACAATCACAATCAAACCATCACAATCATACAATCACAATCATACAATCATAATCATACAACTACAATCATACAACCACAATCATACAATCACAGTCATACAATCACAGTCATACTATCACAATCATACTATCACAATCATACAATCACAATCATACAATCACAATCATACAATCACAATCATAATATCGCAAACATACAATCACAATCAAACCATCACAATCATACAATCACAATCATACAATCACAATCATACAATCGCAATCATACAATTACAATCTCCAAAATACAGTCTCCCAAATAAAATCATACAATCACAATCATACAATCACAATCATACAATCACAATCATACAATCACAATCATACTATCAGAATCATACAATCACAATCATACAATCACAATCATACAATCATAATCATACAATCACAATCATACAATCGCAATCATACAATCACAATCACACAATCACAATCATACAATCACAGACATACAATCACAATCATACATTCACAATCATATTATCACAATCATACAATCACAATCATACAATCACAATCATACAATCACAATCATACAATCACAATCATACAATCACAATCATACAATCACAATCATACAATCACAATCATACATTCAAAATCATGCAATCACAATCATACAATCACAATCATGCAATCACAATCATACAACCATAATCATACAATGACAAACATACAATCACAATTTTACAATCACAATCGTACAATCACAATCGCACAATCACAATCATACAATCACAGTCATACAATCAGAGTCATACAATCACAATCATACAATCACAATCATACAATCATAATCATACAATTACAATCATACAATCACAATCATACAATCACAATCATACAATCACAATGATACAATCACAATCATACAATCACAATCATACAATCACAATCATACAATCACAATCATACAATCACAATCATACAATCACAATCATACAATCACAATCATACAATCACAATCATACAATCACAATCATACTATCACAATCATACAATCCTAATCATACAATCACAATCATACAATCACAATCATACAATCACAATCATACAATCACAGTCATACATTCACAATCATATTATCACAATCATACAATCACAATCATACAATCACAATCATACAATCACAATCATACAATCACAATCATACATTCAAAATCATGCAATCACAATCATACAATCACAATCATGCAATCACAATCATACAACCATAATCATACAATGACAAACATACAATCACAATTTTACAATCACAATCATACTATCACAATCATACAATCACTATCATACAATCACAATCATACAATCACAATCATACTATCACAATCATACAATCATAATCATACAATGACAATCATACAATCACAATCATAGAATCATAATCATACAATCACAATCATACGATCGCAATCATACCATCACAATCATACAGTCACAACCATACAATCATAATCATACAATCACAATCATACAATCACAATCATACAATCACAATCATACAATCACAATCATACAATCGCAATCATACAATCACAATCACACAATCACAATCATACTATCACAATCATACAATCACAATCATACAATCACAATCATACAATCACAATCATACAATCACAATCATACAATCACAATCATACAATCACAATCATACATACAAAATCATGCAATCTCAATCATACAATCACAATCATGCAATCACAATCATACAATCATAATCATACAATGACAATCATACAATCACAATCATACAATCACAATCATACAACCACGATCAGACAATCACAATCATACAATCACAATCATACAATCACAGTCATACAATCACAGTCATACTATCACAATCATACAATCGCTATCATACAATCACAATCATACAATCACAATCATAATATCGCAATCATACAATCACAATCAAACCATCACAATCATACAATCACAATCATACAATCATAATCATACAACTACAATCATACAACCACAATCATACAATCACGGTCATACAATCACAGTCATACTATCACAATCATACTATCACAATCATACAATCACAATCATACAATCACAATCATACAATCACAATCATACAATCACAATCATACAATCACAATCATACAATCGCAATCATACAATTACAATCTCCAAAATACAATCTCCCAAATACAATCATACAATCACAATCATACAATCCTAATCATACAATCACAATCATACAATCACAATCATACAATCACAGTCATACAATCACAATCATACAATCACTATCATACAATCACAATCATACAATCACAATCATACTATCACAATCATACAATCCTAATCATACAATCACAATCATACAATCACAATCATACAATCACAGTCATACAATCACAATCATACAATCACAATCATACAATCGCAAACATTCAATCGCAATCACACAATCACAATCATACAATCACAATCATACGGTCACAATCATACAATCACAATCATACAATCACAATCATACAATCACAATCATACAATCACAATCATACAATCACAATCATACAATCGCAATCACACAATCACAATCATACAATCATAATCATACAATCACAATCATACGATCGCAATCATACCATCACAATCATACAGTCACAACCATACAATCATAATCATACAATCACAATCATACAATCACAATCATACAATCACAATCATACAATCACAATCATACAATCGCAATCATACAATCACAATCACACAATCACAATCATACTATCACAATCATACAATCACAATCATACAATCACAATCATACAATCACAATCATACAATCACAATCATACATACAAAATCATGCAATCTCAATCATACAATCACAATCATGCAATCACAATCATACAATCATAATCATACAATGACAATCATACAATCACAATCATACAATCACAATCATACAACCACGATCAGACAATCACAATCATACAATCACAATCATACAATCACAGTCATACAATCACTGTCATACTATCACAATCATACAATCGCTATCATACAATCACAATCATACAATCACAATCATAATATCGCAATCATACAATCACAATCAAACCATCACAATCATACAATCACAATCATACAATCATAATCATACAACTACAATCATACAACCACAATCATACAATCACAGTCATACAATCACAGTCATACTATAACAATCATACTATCACAATCATACAATCACAATCATACAATCACAATCATACAATCACAATCATAATATCGCAATCATACAATCACAATCAAACCATCACAATCATACAATCGCAATCATACAATCACAATCACACAATCACAATCATACAATCACAGACATACAATCACAATCATACATTCACAATCATATTATCACAATCATACAATCACAATCATACAATCACAATCATACAATCACAATCTTACAATCACAATCATACAATCACAATCATACATTCAAAATCATGCAATCACAATCATACAATCACAATCATGCAATCACAATCATACAACCATAATCATACAATGACAAACATACAATCACAATTTTACAATCACAATCGTACAATCACAATCGCACAATCACAATCATACAATCACAGTCATACAATCAGAGTCATACAATCACAATCATACAATCACAATCATACAATCATAATCATACAATTACAATCATACAATCACAATCATACAATCACAATCATACAATCACAATGATACAATCACAATCATACAATCACAATCATACAATCACAATCATACAATCACAATCATACAATCGCAATCATACAATTACAATCTCCAAAATACAATCTCCCAAATACAATCATACAATCACAATCATACAATCCTAATCATACAATCACAATCATACAATAACAATCATACAATCACAGTCATACAATCACAATCATACAATTACAATCTCCAAAATACAATCTCCCAAATACAATCATACAATCACAATCATACAATCACAATCATACAATAACAATCATACAATCACAGTCATACAATCACAATCATACAATTACAATCTCCAAAATACAATCTCCCAAATACAATCATACAATCACAATCATACAATCACAATCATACAATCACAATCATACAATCACAATCATACAATCACAATCATACAATCATAATCATACAACTACAATCATACAACCACAATCATACAATCACAGTCATACAATCACAGTCATACTATCACAATCATACTATCACAATCATACAATCACAATCATACAATCACAATCATACAATCACAATCATACAATCACAATCATACAATCACAATCATACAATCGCAATCATACAATTACAATCTCCAAAATACAATCTCCCAAATACAATCATACAATCACAATCATACAATCCTAATCATACAATCACAATCATACAATCACAATCATACAATCACAGTCATACAATCACAATCATACAATCACTATCATACAATCACAATCATACAATCACAATCATACTATCACAATCATACAATCCTAATCATACAATCACAATCATACAATCACAATCCTACAATCACAGTCATACAATCACAATCATACAATCACAATCATACAATCGCAAACATTCAATCGCAATCACACAATCACAATGATACAATCACAATCATACGGTCACAATCATACAATCACAATCATACAATCACAATCGTACAATCACAATCATACAATCACAATCATACAATCGCAATCACACAATCACAATCATACAATCATAATCATACAATCACAATCATACGATCGCAATCATACCATCACAATCATACAGTCACAACCATACAATCATAATCATACAATCACAATCATACAATCACAATCATACAATCACAATCATACAATCACAATCATACAATCGCAATCATACAATCACAATCACACAATCACAATCATACTATCACAATCATACAATCACAATCATACAATCACAATCATACAATCACAATCATACATACAAAATCATGCAATCTCAATCATACAATCACAATCATGCAATCACAATCATACAATCATAATCATACAATGACAATCATACAATCACAATCATACAATCACAATCATACAACCACGATCAGACAATCACAATCATACAATCACAATCATACAATCACAGTCATACAATCACAGTCATACTATCACAATCATACAATCGCTATCATACAATCACAATCATACAATCACAATCATAATATAGCAATCATACAATCACAATCAAACCATCACAATCATACAATCACAATCATACAATCATAATCATACAACTACAATCATACAACCACAATCATACAATCACAGTCATACAATCACAGTCATACTATCACAATCATACTATCACAATCATACAATCACAATCATACAATCACAATCATACAATCACAATCATAATATCGCAATCATACAATCACAATCAAACCATCACAATCATACAATCACAATCATACAATCACAATCATACAATCGCAATCATACAATTACAATCTCCAAAATACAGTCTCCCAAATAAAATCATACAATCACAATCATACAATCACAATCATACAATCACAATCATACTATCAGAATCATACAATCACAATCATACAATCACAATCATACAATCATAATCATACAATCACAATCATACAATCGCAATCATACAATCACAATCACACAATCACAATCATACAATCACAGACATACAATCACAATCATACATTCACAATCATATTATCACAATCATACAATCACAATCATACAATCACAATCATACAATCACAATCATACAATCACAATCATACAATCACAATCATACATTCAAAATCATGCAATCACAATCATACAATCACAATCATGCAATCACAATCATACAACCATAATCATACAATGACAAACATACAATCACAATTTTACAATCACAATCGTACAATCACAATCGCACAATCACAATCATACAATCACAGTCATACAATCAGAGTCATACAATCACAATCATACAATCACAATCATACAATCATAATCATACAATTACAATCATACAATCACAATCATACAATCACAATCATACAATCACAATGATACAATCACAATCATACAATCACAATCATACAATCACAATCATACAATCACAATCATACAATCACAATCATACAATCACAACCATACAATCATAATCATACAATCACAATCATACAATCACAATCATACAATCACAATCATACAATCACAATCATACAATCGCAATCATACAATCACAATCACACAATCACAAACATACTATCACAATCATACAATCACAATCATACAATCACAATCATACAATCACAATCATACATACAAAATCATGCAATCTCAATCATACAATCACAATCATGCAATCACAATCATACAATCATAATCATACAATGACAATCATACAATCACAATCATACAATCACAATCATACAACCACGATCAGACAATCACAATCATACAATCACAATCATACAATCACAGTCATACAATCACAGTCATACTATCACAATCATACAATCGCTATCATACAATCACAATCATACAATCACAATCATAATATCGCAATCATACAATCACAATCAAACCATCACAATCATACAATCACAATCATACAATCATAATCATACAACTACAATCATACAACCACAATCATACAATCACAGTCATACAATCACAGTCATACTATCACAATCATACTATCACAATCATACAATCACAATCATACAATCACAATCATACAATCACAATCATACAATCACAATCATACAATCACAATCATACAATCGCAATCATACAATTACAATCTCCAAAATACAATCTCCCAAATACAATCATACAATCACAATCATACAATCCTAATCATACAATCACAATCATACAATCACAATCATACAATCACAGTCATACAATCACAATCATACAATCACTATCATACAATCACAATCATACAATCACAATCATACTATCACAATCATACAATCCTAATCATACAATCACAATCACACAATCACAATCATACAATCACAGTCATACAATCACAATCATACAATCACAATCATACAATCGCAAACATTCAATCGCAATCACACAATCACAATCATACAATCACAATCATACGGTCACAATCATACAATCACAATCATACAATCACAATCATGCAATCACAATCATACAATCACAATCATACAATCGCAATCACACAATCACAATCATACAATCATAATCATACAATCACAATCATACGATCGCAATCATACCATCACAATCATACAGTCACAACCATACAATCATAATCATACAATCACAATCATACAATCACAATCATACAATCACAATCATACAATCACAACCATACAATCGCAATCATACAATCACAATCACACAATCACAATCATACTATCACAATCATACAATCACAATCATACAATCACAATCATACAATCACAATCATACATACAAAATCATGCAATCTCAATCATACAATCACAATCATGCAATCACAATCATACAATCATAATCATACAATGACAATCATACAATCACAATCATACAATCACAATCATACAACCACGATCAGACAATCACAATCATACAATCACAATCATACAATCACAGTCATACAATCACAGTCATACTATCACAATCATACAATCGCTATCATACAATCACAATCATACAATCACAATCATAATATCGCAATCATACAATCACAATCAAACCATCACAATCATACAATCACAATCATACAATCATAATCATACAACTACAATCATACAACCACAATCATACAATCACAGTCATACAATCACAGTCATACTATCACAATCATACTATCACAATCATACAATCACAATCATACAATCACAATCATACAATCACAATCATACAATCACAATCATAATATCGCTATCATACAATCACAATCAAACCATCACAATCATACAATCACAATCATACAATCACAATCATACAATCGCAATCATACAATTACAATCTCCAAAATACAGTCTCCCAAATAAAATCATACAATCACAATCATACAATCACAATCATACAATCACAATCATACTATCAGAATCATACAATCACAATCATACAATCACAATCATACAATCATAATCATACAATCACAATCATACAATCGCAATCATACAATCACAATCACACAATCACAATCATACAATCACAGACATACAATCACAATCATACATTCACAATCATATTATCACAATCATACAATCACAATCATACAATCACAATCATACAATCACAATCATACAATCACAATCATACAATCACAATCATACAATCACAATCATACATTCAAAATCATGCAATCACAATCATACAATCACAATCATGCAATCACAATCATACAACCATAATCATACAATGACAAACATACAATCACAATTTTACAATCACAATCGTACAATCACAATCGCACAATCACAATCATACAATCACAGTCATACAATCAGAGTCATACAATCACAATCATACAATCACAATCATACAATCATAATCATACAATTACAATCATACAATCACAATCATACAATCACAATCATACAATCACAATCATACAATCACAATGATACAATCACAATGATACAATCACAATCATACAATCACAATCATACAATCACAATCATACAATCACAATCATACAATCACAATCATACAATCACAATCATACAATCACAATCATACAATCACAATCATACAATCGCAATCATACAATTACAATCTCCAAAATACAATCTCCCAAATACAATCATACAATCACAATCATACAATCCTAATCATACAATCACAATCATACAATCACAATCATACAATCACAGTCATACAATCACAATCATACAATCACTATCATACAATCACAATCATACAATCACAATCATACTATCACAATCATACAATCCTAATCATACAATCACAATCATACAATCACAATCATACAATCACAGTCATACAATCACAATCATACAATCACAATCATACAATCGCAAACATTCAATCGCAATCACACAATCACAATCATACAATCACAATCATACGGTCACAATCATACAATCACAATCATACAATCACAATCATACAATCACAATCATACAATCACAATCATACAATCGCAATCACACAATCACAATCATACAATCATAATCATACAATCACAATCATACGATCGCAATCATACCATCACAATCATACAGTCACAACCATACAATCATAATCATACAATCACAATCATACAATCACAATCATACAATCACAATCATACAATCATAATCATACAATCACAATCATACAATCGCAATCATACAATCACAATCACACAATCACAATCATACAATCACAGACATACAATCACAATCATACATTCACAATCATATTATCACAATCATACAATCACAATCATACAATCACAATCATACAATCACAATCATACAATCACAATCATACAATCACAATCATACATTCAAAATCATGCAATCACAATCATACAATCACAATCATGCAATCACAATCATACAACCATAATCATACAATGACAAACATACAATCACAATTTTACAATCACAATCATACTATCACAATCATACAATCACAATCATACAATCACAATCATACATACAAAATCATGCAATCTCAATCATACAATCACAATCATGCAATCACAATCATACAATCATAATCATACAATGACAATCATACAATCACAGTCATACAATCACAATCATACAACCACAATCAGACAATCACAATCATACAATCACAATCATACAATCACAGTCATACAATCACAGTCATACTATCACAATCATACAATCGCTATCATACAATCACAATCATACAATCACAATCATAATATCGCAATCATACAATCACAATCAAACCATCACAATCATACAATCACAATCATACAATCATAATCATACAATCACAATCATACAATCACAATCATACAATCACAATCATACAATCGCAATCATACAATCGCAATCACACAATCACAATCATACAATCACAATCATACAGTCACAATCATACAATCACAATCATGCAATCACAATCATACAATCACAATCATACAATCACAATCATACAATCGCAATCATACAATCACAATCATAGAATCATAATCATACAATCACAATCATACGATCGCAATCATACCATCACAATCATACAGTCACAACCATACAATCATAATCATACAATCACAATCATACAATCACAATCATACAATCACAATCATACAATCACAATCATACAATCGCAATCATACAATCACAATCACACAATCACAATCATACAATCACAATCATACAATCGCAATCATACAATTACAATCTCCAAAATACAATCTCCCAAATACAATCATACAATCACAATCATACAATCCTAATCATACAATCACAATCATACAATAACAATCATACAATCACAGTCATACAATCACAATCATACAATTACAATCTCCAAAATACAATCTCCCAAATACAATCATACAATCACAATCATACAATCACAATCATACAATCACAATCATACAATCACAATCATACAATCACAATCATACAATCACAATCATACAATCACAATCATACAATCACAGTCATACAATCACAATCATACAATCACAATCATACAATCACAATCATACAATCGCAATCATACAATCACAATCATACAATCATAATCATACAATCACAATCATACGATCGCAATCATACAATCGCAATCATACCATCACAATCATACAGTCACAACCATACAATCATAATCATACAATCACAATCATACAATCACAATCATACAATCATAATCATACAATCACAATCATACAATCGCAATCATACAATCACAATCATACAATCGTTATCATACCATCACAATCATACAATCACAATCATACAATCATAATCTTACAATCACAATCATACAATCACAATCATACAATCACAATCGTACAATCACAATCATACAATCACAATCATACAATCACAATCATACAATCACAATCATACAATCACAATCATGCAATCACAATCGTTCCATCATAATCATACAATCACAATCATACAATCACAATCGTACAATCACAATCGTACAATCACAATCGCACAATCACAATCATACAGTCACAGTCATACAATCACAATCATACAATCACAATCATACAATCACAATCATACAATCACAATCATACAATCACAATCATACAATCACAATCATACATACAAAATCATGCAATCTCAATCATACAATCACAATCATGCAATCACAATCATACTATCACAATCATACAATCATAATCATACAATCACAATCGTACAATCACAATCGTACAATCACAATCGTACAATCACAATCGTACAATCACAATCGCACAATCACAATCATACAATCACAATCATACAATCACAATCATGCAATCACAATCATACAATCACAATCATACAATCGCAATCATACAATCACAATCATACAATCGTTATCATACCATCACAATCATACAATCACAATCATACAATCATAATCTTACAATCACAATCATACAATCACAATCATACAATCACAATCATACAATCACAGTCATACAATCACAATCTTACAATCACAATCATACTATCACAATCATACAATCATAATCATACAATCACAATCGTACAATCACAATCGTACAATCACAATCGTACAATCACAATCGTACAATCACAATCGCACAATCACAATCATACAATCACAATCATACAATCACAGTCATACAATCACAATCTTACAATCACAGTCATACAATCACAATCATACAATCACAATCATACAATCACAGTCATACAATCACAATCATACATTCACAATCATATTATCACAATCATACAATCACAATCATACAATCACAATCATACAATCACAATCATACAATCACAATCATACAATCACAATCATACATTCAAAATCATGCAATCACAATCATACAATCACAATCATGCAATCACAATCATACAACCATAATCATACAATGACAAACATACAATCACAATTTTACAATCACAATCATACTATCACAATCATACAATCACAATCATACAATCACAATCATACATACAAAATCATGCAATCTCAATCATACAATCACAATCATGCAATCACAATCATACAATCATAATCATACAATGACAATCATACAATCACAGTCATACAATCACAATCATACAACCACAATCAGACAATCACAATCATACAATCACAATCATACAGTCACAATCATACAATCACAATCATACAATCACAATCATACAATCACAATCATAATATCGCAATCATACAATCACAATCAAACCATCACAATCATACAATCACAATCATACAATCATAATCATACAATCACAATCATACAATCACAATCATACAATCACAATCATACAATCGCAATCATACAATCGCAATCACACAATCACAATCATACAATCACAATCATACAGTCACAATCATACAATCACAATCATACAATCACAATCATACAATCACAATCATACAATCGCAATCATACAATCACAATCATAGAATCATAATCATACAATCACAATCATACGATCGCAATCATACCATCACAATCATACAGTCACAACCATACAATCATAATCATACAATCACAATCATACAATCACAATCATACAATCACAATCATACAATCACAATCATACAATCACAATCATACAATCGCAATCATACAATCACAATCACACAATCACAATCACACTATCACAATCATACAATCACAATCATACAATCACAATCATACAATCACAATCATACATACAAAATCATGCAATCTCAATCATACAATCACAATCATGCAATCACAATCATACAATCATAATCATACAATGACAATCATACAATCACAATCATACAATCACAATCATACAACCACGATCAGACAATCACAATCATACAATCACAATCATACAATCACAGTCATACAATCACAGTCATACTATCACAATCATACAATCGCTATCATACAATCACAATCATACAATCACAATCATAATATCGCAATCATACAATCACAATCAAACCATCACAATCATACAATCACAATCATACAATCATAATCATACAACTACAATCATACAACCACAATCATACAATCACAGTCATACAATCACAGTCATACTATCACAATCATACTATCACAATCATACAATCACAATCATACAATCACAATCATACAATCACAATCATAATATCGCAATCATACAATCACAATCAAACCATCACAATCATACAATCACAATCATACAATCACAATCATACAATCGCAATCATACAATTACAATCTCCAAAATACAGTCTCCCAAATAAAATCATACAATCACAATCATACAATCACAATCATACAATCACAATCATACTATCAGAATCATACAATCACAATCATACAATCACAATCATACAATCACAATCATACAATCACGGACATACAATCACAATCATACATTCACAATCATATTATCACAATCATTCAATCACAATCATACAATCACAATCATACAATCACAATCATACATTCAAAATCATGCAATCACAATCATACAATCACAATCATGCAATCACAATCATACAACCATAATCATACAATGACAATCATGCAATCACAATCTTACAATCACAATCATACTATCACAATCATACAATCATAATCATACAATTACAATCATACAATTACAATCATACAATCACAATCATACAATCACAATCATACAATCACAATCATACAATCACAATCATACAATCACAATCATACAATCACAATCATACAATCACAATCATACAATCACAATCATACAATCACAATCATACAATCGCAATCATACAATTACAATCTCCAAAATACAATCTCCCAAATACAATCATACAATCACAATCATACAATTACAATCATACAATCACAATCATACAATCACAATCATACAATCACAATCATACAATCACAATCATACAATCACAATCATACAATCACAATCATACAATCACAATCATACAATCACAGTCATACAATCACAATCATACTATCACAATCATACAATCCTAATCATACAATCACAATCATACAATCACAACCATACAATCACAGTCATACAATCACAATCATACAATCACAATCATACAATCACAATCATACAATCGCAATCATACAATCGCAATCACACAATCACAATCATACAATCACAATCATACAGTCACAATCATACAATCACAATCATACAATCACAATCATACAATCACAATCATACAATCGCAATCATACAATCACAATCATACAATCATAATCATACAATCACAATCATACGATCGCAATCATACAATCGCAATCATACCATCACAATCATACAGTCACAACCATACAATCATAATCATACAATCACAATCATACAATCACAATCATACAATCATAATCATACAATCACAATCATACAATCGCAATCATACAATCACAATCATACAATCGTTATCATACCATCACAATCATACAATCACAATCATACAATCATAATCTTACAATCACAATCATACAATCACAATCATACAATCACAATCGTACAATCACAATCATACAATCACAATCATACAATCACAATCATACAATCACAATCATACAATCACAATCATGCAATCACAATCGTTCCATCATAATCATACAATCACAATCATACAATCACAATCGTACAATCACAATCGTACAATCACAATCGCACAATCACAATCATACAATCACAGTCATACAATCACAATCATACAATCACAATCATACAATCACAATCATACAATCACAATCATACAATCACAATCATACAATCACAATCATACAATCACAATCATACAATCACAATCATACATACAAAATCATGCAATCTCAATCATACAATCACAATCATGCAATCACAATCATACAATCATAATCATACAATGACAATCATACAATCACAATCATACAATCACAGTCATACAATCACAATCATACAATCACAATCATACAATCACAATCATACAATCACAATCATACAATCACAATCATACATACAAAATCATGCAATCTCAATCATACAATCACAATCATGCAATCACAATCATACAATCACAATCATACAATCACAATCATACAATCACAGTCATACAATCACAATCTTACAATCACAGTCATACAATCACAATCATACAATCACAATCATACAATCACAGTCATACAATCACAATCATACAATCACAATCCTACAATCACAATCATACAATTACAATCATACAATCACAATCATACAATCACAATCATACAATCACAATCATACAATCACAATCATACAATCACAATCATACAATCGCAATCATACAATCGCAATCATACAATTACAATCTCCAAAATACAATCTCCCAAATACAATCATACAATCACAATCATACAATCACAATCATACAATCACAATCATACAATCACAATCATACAATCACAATCATACAGTCACAATCATACAATCACAATCATACTATCACAATCATACAACCCTAATCATACAATCACAATCATACAATCACAATCATACAATCACAGTCATACAATCACAATCATACAATCACAATCATACAATCACAATCATACAATCACAATCATACAATCACAGTCATACTATCACAATCATACAATCCTAATCATACAATCACAATCATACAATCACAATCATACAATCACAGTCATACAATCACAATCATACAATCACAATCATACAATCGCAATCATACAATCGCAATCATACAATCGCAATCACACAATCACAATCATACAATCACAATCATACAGTCACAATCATACAATCACAATCATACAATCACAATCATACAATCACAATCATACAATCACAATCATACAATCGCAATCATACAATCACAATCATAGAATCATAATCATACAATCACAATCATACGATCGCAATCATACCATCACAATCATACAGTCACAACCATACAATCATAATCATACAATCACAATCATACAATCACAATCATACAATCACAATCATACAATCACAATCATACAATCGCAATCATACAATCACAATCACACAATCACAATCACACTATCACAATCATACAATCACAATCATACAATCACAATCATACAATCACAATCATACAATCACAATCATACATACAAAATCATGCAATCTCAATCATACAATCACAATCATGCAATCACAATCATACAATCATAATCATACAATGACAATCATACAATCACAATCATACAATCACAATCATACAACCACGATCAGACAATCACAATCATACAATCACAATCATACAATCACAGTCATACAATCACAGTCATACTATCACAATCATACAATCGCTATCATACAATCACAATCATACAATCACAATCATAATATCGCAATCATACAATCACAATCAAACCATCACAATCATACAATCACAATCATACAATCATAATCATACAACTACAATCATACAACCACAATCATACAATCACAGTCATACAATCACAGTCATACTATCACAATCATACTATCACAATCATACAATCACAATCATACAATCACAATCATACAATCACAATCATAATATCGCAATCATACAATCACAATCAAACCATCACAATCATACAATCACAATCATACAATCACAATCATACAATCGCAATCATACAATTACAATCTCCAAAATACAGTCTCCCAAATAAAATCATACAATCACAATCATACAATCACAATCATACAATCACAATCATACTATCAGAATCATACAATCACAATCATACAATCACAATCATACAATCACAATCATACAATCACAGACATACAATCACAATCATACATTCACAATCATATTATCACAATCATTCAATCACAATCATACAATCACAATCATACAATCACAATCATACATTCAAAATCATGCAATCACAATCATACAATCACAATCATGCAATCACAATCATACAACCATAATCATACAATGACAATCATGCAATCACAATCTTACAATCACAATCATACTATCACAATCATACAATCATAATCATAGAATTACAATCATACAATTACAATCATACAATCACAATCATACAATCACAATCATACAATCACAATCATACAATCACAATCATACAATCACAGTCATACAATCACAATCATACAATCACAATCATACAATCACAATCATACAATCACAATCATACAATCGCAATCATACAATTACAATCTCCAAAATACAATCTCCCAAATACAATCATACAATCACAATCATACAATCACAATCATACAATCACAATCATACAATCACAATCATACAATCACAATCATACAATCACAATCATACAATCACAATCATACAATCACAATCATACAATCACAATCATACAATCACAATCATACAATCACAGTCATACAATCACAATCATACTATCACAATCATACAATCCTAATCATACAATCACAATCATACAATCACAACCATACAATCACAGTCATACAATCACAATCATACAATCACAATCATACAATCACAATCATACAATCGCAATCATACAATCGCAATCACACAATCACAATCATACAATCACAATCATACAGTCACAATCATACAATCACAATCATACAATCACAATCATACAATCACAATCATACAATCGCAATCATACAATCACAATCATACAATCATAATCATACAATCACAATCATACGATCGCAATCATACAATCGCAATCATACCATCACAATCATACAGTCACAACCATACAATCATAATCATACAATCACAATCATACAATCACAATCATACAATCATAATCATACAATCACAATCATACAATCGCAATCATACAATCACAATCATACAATCGTTATCATACCATCACAATCATACAATCACAATCATACAATCACAATCATACAATCATAATCTTACAATCACAATCATACAATCACAATCGTACAATCACAATCATACAATCACAATCATACAATCACAATCATACAATCACAATCATACAATCACAATCATGCAATCACAATCGTTCCATCATAATCATACAATCACAATCATACAATCACAATCGTACAATCACAATCGTACAATCACAATCGCACAATCACAATCATACAATCACAGTCATACAATCACAATCATACAATCACAATCATACAATCACAATCATACAATCACAATCATACAATCACAATCATACAATCACAATCATACATACAAAATCATGCAATCTCAATCATACAATCACAATCATGCAATCACAATCATACAATCATAATCATACAATGACAATCATACAATCACAATCATACAATCACAGTCATACAATCACAATCATACAATCACAATCATACAATCACAATCATACAATCACAATCATACATACAAAATCATGCAATCTCAATCATACAATCACAATCATGCAATCACAATCATACAATCACAATCATACAATCGCAATCATACAATCACAATCATACAATCGTTATCATACCATCACAATCATACAATCACAATCATACAATCATAATCTTACAATCACAATCATACAATCACAATCATACAATCACAGTCATACAATCACAATCTTACAATCACAATCATACTATCACAATCATACAATCATAATCATACAATCACAATCGTACAATCACAATCGTACAATCACAATCGTACAATCACAATCGTACAATCACAATCGCACAATCACAATCATACAATCACAATCATACAATCACAGTCATACAATCACAATCTTACAATCACAGTCATACAATCACAATCATACAATCACAATCATACAATCACAGTCATACAATCACAATCATACAATCACAATCCTACAATCACAATCATACAATTACAATCATACAATCACAATCATACAATCACAATCATACAATCACAATCATACAATCACAATCATACAATCACAATCATACAATCGCAATCATACAATCGCAATCATACAATTACAATCTCCAAAATACAATCTCCCAAATACAATCATACAATCACAATCATACAATCACAATCATACAATCACAATCATACAATCACAATCATACAATCACAATCATACAGTCACAATCATACAATCACAATCATACTATCACAATCATACAATCCTAATCATACAATCACAATCATACAATCACAATCATACAATCACAGTCATACGATCACAATCATACAATCACAATCATACAATCACAATCATACAATCACAGTCATACAATCACAATCATACAATCGCAATCATACAATCGCAATCATACAATCGCAATCATACAATCGCAATCACACAATCACAATCATACAATCACAATCATACAATCACAATCATACTATCAGAATCATACAATCACAATCATACAATCACAGTCATACAATCACAGTCATACAATCACAATCATATTATCACAATAATACAATCACAATCATACAATCACAATCATACTATCACAATCATACAATCCTAATCATACAATCACAATCATACATTCACAATCATACAATCACAATCATACAATCACAATCATACAATCACAATCATACAATCACAATCATACAATCACAATCATACTATCACAATCATACAATCCTAATCATACAATCACAATCATACAATCACAATCATGCAATCACAATCATACAATCACAATCATACAATCACAATCATACAATCACAGTCATACAATCACAATCTTACAATCACAGTCATACAATCACAATCATACAATCACAATCATACAATCACAGTCATACAATCACAATCATACAATCACAATCCTACAATCACAATCATACAATTACAATCATACAATCACAATCATACAATCACAATCATACAATCACAATCATACAATCACAATCATACAATCACAATCATACAATCGCAATCATACAATCGCAATCATACAATTACAATCTCCAAAATACAATCTCCCAAATACAATCATACAATCACAATCATACAATCACAATCATACAATCACAATCATACAATCACAATCATACAATCACAATCATACAGTCACAATCATACAATCACAATCATACTATCACAATCATACAACCCTAATCATACAATCACAATCATACAATCACAATCATACAATCACAGTCATACAATCACAATCATACAATCACAATCATACAATCACAATCATACAATCACAATCATACAATCACAGTCATACTATCACAATCATACAATCCTAATCATACAATCACAATCATACAATCACAATCATACAATCACAGTCATACAATCACAATCATACAATCACAATCATACAATCGCAATCATACAATCGCAATCATACAATCGCAATCACACAATCACAATCATACAATCACAATCATACAGTCACAATCATACAATCACAATCATACAATCACAATCATACAATCACAATCATACAATCACAATCATACAATCGCAATCATACAATCACAATCATAGAATCATAATCATACAATCACAATCATACGATCGCAATCATACCATCACAATCATACAGTCACAACCATACAATCATAATCATACAATCACAATCATACAATCACAATCATACAATCACAATCATACAATCACAATCATACAATCGCAATCATACAATCACAATCACACAATCACAATCACACTATCACAATCATACAATCACAATCATACAATCACAATCATACAATCACAATCATACAATCACAATCATACATACAAAATCATGCAATCTCAATCATACAATCACAATCATGCAATCACAATCATACAATCATAATCATACAATGACAATCATACAATCACAATCATACAATCACAATCATACAACCACGATCAGACAATCACAATCATACAATCACAATCATACAATCACAGTCATACAATCACAGTCATACTATCACAATCATACAATCGCTATCATACAATCACAATCATACAATCACAATCATAATATCGCAATCATACAATCACAATCAAACCATCACAATCATACAATCACAATCATACAATCATAATCATACAACTACAATCATACAACCACAATCATACAATCACAGTCATACAATCACAGTCATACTATCACAATCATACTATCACAATCATACAATCACAATCATACAATCACAATCATACAATCACAATCATAATATCGCAATCATACAATCACAATCAAACCATCACAATCATACAATCACAATCATACAATCACAATCATACAATCGCAATCATACAATTACAATCTCCAAAATACAGTCTCCCAAATAAAATCATACAATCACAATCATACAATCACAATCATACAATCACAATCATACTATCAGAATCATACAATCACAATCATACAATCACAATCATACAATCACAATCATACAATCACAGACATACAATCACAATCATACATTCACAATCATATTATCACAATCATTCAATCACAATCATACAATCACAATCATACAATCACAATCATACATTCAAAATCATGCAATCACAATCATACAATCACAATCATGCAATCACAATCATACAACCATAATCATACAATGACAATCATGCAATCACAATCTTACAATCACAATCATACTATCACAATCATACAATCATAATCATAGAATTACAATCATACAATTACAATCATACAATCACAATCATACAATCACAATCATACAATCACAATCATACAATCACAATCATACAATCACAGTCATACAATCACAATCATACAATCACAATCATACAATCACAATCATACAATCACAATCATACAATCGCAATCATACAATTACAATCTCCAAAATACAATCTCCCAAATACAATCATACAATCACAATCATACAATCACAATCATACAATCACAATCATACAATCACAATCATACAATCACAATCATACAATCACAATCATACAATCACAATCATACAATCACAATCATACAATCACAATCATACAATCACAATCATACAATCACAGTCATACAATCACAATCATACTATCACAATCATACAATCCTAATCATACAATCACAATCATACAATCACAACCATACAATCACAGTCATACAATCACAATCATACAATCACAATCATACAATCACAATCATACAATCGCAATCATACAATCGCAATCACACAATCACAATCATACAATCACAATCATACAGTCACAATCATACAATCACAATCATACAATCACAATCATACAATCACAATCATACAATCGCAATCATACAATCACAATCATACAATCATAATCATACAATCACAATCATACGATCGCAATCATACAATCGCAATCATACCATCACAATCATACAGTCACAACCATACAATCATAATCATACAATCACAATCATACAATCACAATCATACAATCATAATCATACAATCACAATCATACAATCGCAATCATACAATCACAATCATACAATCGTTATCATACCATCACAATCATACAATCACAATCATACAATCACAATCATACAATCATAATCTTACAATCACAATCATACAATCACAATCGTACAATCACAATCATACAATCACAATCATACAATCACAATCATACAATCACAATCATACAATCACAATCATGCAATCACAATCGTTCCATCATAATCATACAATCACAATCATACAATCACAATCGTACAATCACAATCGTACAATCACAATCGCACAATCACAATCATACAATCACAGTCATACAATCACAATCATACAATCACAATCATACAATCACAATCATACAATCACAATCATACAATCACAATCATACAATCACAATCATACAATCACAATCATACATACAAAATCATGCAATCTCAATCATACAATCACAATCATGCAATCACAATCATACAATCATAATCATACAATGACAATCATACAATCACAATCATACAATCACAGTCATACAATCACAATCATACAATCACAATCATACAATCACAATCATACAATCACAATCATACATACAAAATCATGCAATCTCAATCATACAATCACAATCATGCAATCACAATCATACAATCACAATCATACAATCGCAATCATACAATCACAATCATACAATCGTTATCATACCATCACAATCATACAATCACAATCATACAATCATAATCTTACAATCACAATCATACAATCACAATCATACAATCACAGTCATACAATCACAATCTTACAATCACAATCATACTATCACAATCATACAATCATAATCATACAATCACAATCGTACAATCACAATCGTACAATCACAATCGTACAATCACAATCGTACAATCACAATCGCACAATCACAATCATACAATCACAATCATACAATCACAGTCATACAATCACAATCTTACAATCACAGTCATACAATCACAATCATACAATCACAATCATACAATCACAGTCATACAATCACAATCATACAATCACAATCCTACAATCACAATCATACAATTACAATCATACAATCACAATCATACAATCACAATCATACAATCACAATCATACAATCACAATCATACAATCACAATCATACAATCGCAATCATACAATCGCAATCATACAATTACAATCTCCAAAATACAATCTCCCAAATACAATCATACAATCACAATCATACAATCACAATCATACAATCACAATCATACAATCACAATCATACAATCACAATCATACAGTCACAATCATACAATCACAATCATACTATCACAATCATACAATCCTAATCATACAATCACAATCATACAATCACAATCATACAATCACAGTCATACGATCACAATCATACAATCACAATCATACAATCACAATCATACAATCACAGTCATACAATCACAATCATACAATCGCAATCATACAATCGCAATCATACAATCGCAATCATACAATCGCAATCACACAATCACAATCATACAATCACAATCATACAATCACAATCATACTATCAGAATCATACAATCACAATCATACAATCACAGTCATACAATCACAGTCATACAATCACAATCATATTATCACAATAATACAATCACAATCATACAATCACAATCATACTATCACAATCATACAATCCTAATCATACAATCACAATCATACATTCACAATCATACAATCACAATCATACAATCACAATCATACAATCACAATCATACAATCACAATCATACAATCACAATCATACAATCACAATCATACTATCACAATCATACAATCCTAATCATACAATCACAATCATACAATCACAATCATACAATCACAGTCATACAATCACAATCATACAATCACAATCATACAATCACAATCATACAATCGCAATCATACAATCGCAATCACACAATCACAATCATACAATCGCAATCATACAGTCACAATCATACAATCACAATCATACAATCACAATCATAGAATCACAATCATACAATCACAATCATACAATCGCAATCATACAATCACAATCATACAATCATAATCATACAATCACAACCATACGATCGCAATCATACCATCACAATCATACAGTCACAACCATACAATCATAATCATACAATCACAATCGTACAATCACAATCGTACAATCACAATCGTACAATCACAATCGCACAATCACAATCATACAATCACAATCATACTATCACAATCATACAATCCTAATCATACAATCACGATCATACAATCACAATCATACAATCACAGTCATACAATCACAATCTTACAATCACAATCATACTATCACAATCATACTATCACAATCATACAATCATAATCATACAATCACAATCGTACAGTCAAAATCGTACAATCACAATCGTACAATCACAATCGCACAATCACAATCATACAATCACAGTCATACAATCACAATCATACAATCACAATCATACAATCACAATCATACAATTACAATCATACAATCACAATCATACAATCACAATCATACAATCACAATCATACAATCACAATCATACAATCACAATCATACAATCGCAATCATACAATCGCAATCGTACAATCGCAATCATACAATCGCAATCATACAATTACAGTCTCCAAAATACAATCTCCCAAATACAATCATACAATCACATTCATACAATCACAATCATACAATCACAATCATACAATCACAATCATACAATCACAATCATACTATCACAATCATACAATCCTAATCATACAATCACAATCATACAATCACAATCATACAATCACAGTCATACAATCACAATCATACAATCACAATCATACAATCACAATCATACAATTACAGTCATACAATCACAATCATACAATCACAATCATACAATCACAATCATACAATCACAATCATACAATCACAATCATACAATCACAATCATACTATCACAATCATACAATCCTAATCATACAATCACAATCATACAATCACAGTCATACAATCACAGTCATACAATCACAATCATACAATCGCAATCATACAATCGCAATCATACAATCGCAATCATACAATCGCAATCACACAATCACAATCATACAATCACAATCATACAGTCACAATCATACAATCGCAATCATACAATCGCAATCATACAATCGCAATCATACAATCGCAATCATACAATCACAATCATACAATCACAATCATACAATCACAATCATACAATCACAATCATACAATCCTAATCATACAATCACAATCATACAATCACAATCATACAATCGCAATCATACAATCACAATCTTACAATCACAATCATACTATCACAATCATACAATCATAATCATACAATCACAATCGTACAATCACAATCGTACAATCACAATCGTACAATCACAATCGCACAATCACAATCATACAATCACTGTCATACAATCACAGTCATACAATCACAATCATACAATCACAATCATACAATCATAATCATACAATTACAATCATACAATCACAATCATACAATCACAATCATACAATCACAATCATACAATCACAATCATACAATCACAATCATACAATCACAATCATACAATCACAATCATACAATCACAATCATACAATCACAATCATACAATCACAATCATACTATCACAATCATACAATCCTAATCATACAATCATAATCATACAACTACAATCATACAACCACAATCATACATCACAGTCATACAATCACAGTCATACTATCACAATCATACTATCACAATCATACAATCACAATCATACAATCACAATCATACAATCACAATCAAAATATCGCAATCATACAATCACAATCAAACCATCACAATCATACAATCACGATCATACAATCATAATCATGCAATTACAATCATACAATCACAATCATACACCACAATCATACAATCACAATCATACAATCACAATCATACAATCACAATCATACAATCACAATCATACTATCACAATCATACAATCCTAATCATACAATCACAATCATACAATCACAATCATACAATCGCAGTCATACAATCACAATCTTACAATCACAATCATACTATCACAATCATACAATCATAATCATACAATCACAATCGTACAATCACAATCGTACAATCACAATCGTACAATCACAATCGCACAATCACAATCATACAATCACTGTCATACAATCACAGTCATACAATCACAATCATACAATCACAATCATACAATCATAATCATACAATTACAATCATACAATCACAATCATACAATCACAATCATACAATCACAATCATACAATCACAATCATACAATCACAATCATACAATCACAATCATACAATCACAATCATACAATCACAATCATACAATCGCAATCATACAATTACAATCTCCAAAATACAATCTCCCAAATACAATCATACAATCACAATCATACAATCCTAATCATACAATCACAACCATAAAATCACAATCATACAATCACAGTCGTACAATCACAATCATACAATCACAATCATACAATCACAATCATACAATCACAATCATACAATCTCAATCATACAATCGCAATCATACAATTACAATCTCCCAAATACAATCTCCCAAATACAATCATACAATCACAATCATAAAATCACAATCATACAATCACAATCATACTATCAGAATCATACAATCACAATCATACAATCACAATCATACAATCACAATCATACAATCACAATCATACAATCACAGACATACAATCACAATCATACATTCACAATCATATTATCACAATCATACAATCACAATCATACAATCACAATCATACAATCACAATCATACATTCAAAATCATGCAATCACAATCATACAATCACAATCATGCAATCACAATCATACAACCATAATCATACAATGACAATCATGCAATCACAATCTTACAATCACAATCATACTATCACAATCATACAATCATAATCATACAATTACAATCATACAATTACAATCATACAATCACAATCATACAATCACAATCATACAATCACAATCATACAATCACAATCATACAATCACAGTCATACAATCACAATCATACAATCACAATCATACAATCACAATCATACAATCGCAATCATACAATTACAATCTCCAAAATACAATCTCCCAAATACAATCATACAATCACAATCATACAATCACAATCATACAATCACAATCATACAATCACAATCATACAATCACAATCATACAATCACAATCATACAATCACAGTCATACAATCACAGTCATACTATCACAATCATACAATCCTAATCATACAATCACAATCATACAATCACAACCATACAATCACAGTCATACAATCACAATCATACAATCACAATCATACAATCACAATCATACAATCGCAATCATACAATCGCAATCACACAATCACAATCATACAATCACAATCATACAGTCACAATCATACAATCACAATCATACAATCACAATCATACAATCACAATCATACAATCGCAATCATACAATCGCAATCATACAATCATAATCATACAATCACAATCATACGATCGCAATCATACAATCGCAATCATACCATCACAATCATACAGTCACAACCATACAATCATAATCATACAATCACAATCATACAATCACAATCATACAATCATAATCATACAATCACAATCATACAATCGCAATCATACAATCACAATCATACAATCGTTATCATACCATCACAATCATACAATCACAATCATACAATCATAATCTTACAATCACAATCATACAATCACAGTCATACAATCACAGTCATACAATCACAATCTTACAATCACAATCATACTATCACAATCATACAATCATAATCATACAATCACAATCGTACAATCACAATCGTACAATCACAATCGTACAATCACAATCGTACAATCACAATCGCACAATCACAATCATACAATCACAGTCATACAATCACAGTCATACAATCACAATCATACAATCACAATCATACAATCACAATCATACAATCACAATCATACAATCACAATCATACAATCACAATCATACAATCACAGTCATACAATCACAATCATACTATCACAGTCATACAATCCTAATCATACAATCACAATCATACGATCACAATCATACAATTACAGTCATACAATCACAATCATACAATCACAATCATACAATCACAATCATACAATCACAATCATACAATCACAATCATACTATCACAATCATACAATCCTAATCATACAATCAGAATCATACAATCACAATCATACAATCACAGTCATACAATCACAATCATACAATCACAGTCATACAATCCTAATCATACAATCACAATCATACAATCACAATCATACAATTACAGTCATACAATCACAATCATACAATCACAATCATACAATCACAATCATACAATCACAATCATACAATCACAATCATACAATCACAATCATACAATCACAATCATACAATCACAATCATACAATCACAATCATACAATCACAGTCATACAATCACAATCATACTATCACAATCATACAATCCTAATCATACAATCACAATCATACAATCACAACCATACAATCACAGTCATACAATCACAATCATACAATCACAATCATACAATCACAATCATACAATCGCAATCATACAATCGCAATCACACAATCACAATCATACAATCACAATCATACAGTCACAATCATACAATCACAATCATACAATCACAATCATACAATCACAATCATACAATCGCAATCATACAATCACAATCATACAATCATAATCATACAATCACAATCATACGATCGCAATCATACAATCGCAATCATACCATCACAATCATACAGTCACAACCATACAATCATAATCATACAATCACAATCATACAATCACAATCATACAATCATAATCATACAATCACAATCATACAATCGCAATCATACAATCACAATCATACAATCGTTATCATACCATCACAATCATACAATCACAATCATACAATCATAATCTTACAATCACAATCATACAATCACAATCATACAATCACAGTCATACAATCACAATCTTACAATCACAATCATACTATCACAATCATACAATCATAATCATACAATCACAATCGTACAATCACAATCGTACAATCACAATCGTACAATCACAATCGTACAATCACAATCGCACAATCACAATCATACAATCACAGTCATACAATCACAGTCATACAATCACAATCATACAATCACAATCATACAATCACAATCATACAATCACAATCATACAATCACAGTCATACAATCACAATCATACTATCACAGTCATACAATCCTAATCATACAATCACAATCATACAATCACAATCATACAATTACAGTCATACAATCACAATCATACAATCACAATCATACAATCACAATCATACAATCACAATCATACAATCACAATCATACTATCACAATCGTACAATCCTAATCATACAATCACAATCATACAATCACAATCATACAATCACAGTCATACAATCACAATCATACAATCACAATCATACAATCACAATCATACAATCGCAATCATACAATCGCAATCACACAATCACAATCATACAATCACAATCATACAGTCACAATCATACAATCACAATCATACAATCACAATCATACAATCACAATCATACAATCGCAATCATACAATCACAATCATACAATCACAATCATACAATCACAATCATACAATCACAATCATACAATCACAATCATACAATCACAATCATACAATCACAATCATACAATCGCAATCATACAATTACAATCTCCAAAATACAGTCTCCCAAATAAAATCATACAATCACAATCATACAATCACAATCATACAATCACAGTCATACAATCACAATCATACTATCACAGTCATACAATCCTAATCATACAATCACAATCATACAATCACAATCATACAATTACAGTCATACAATCACAATCATACAATCACAATCATACAATCACAATCATACAATCACAGTCATACAATCACAATCATACTATCACAGTCATACAATCCTAATCATACAATCACAATCATACAATCACAATCATACAATTACAGTCATACAACCACAATCATACAATCACAATCATACAATCACAATCATACAATCACAATCATACAATCACAATCATACTATCACAATCATACAATCCTAATCATACAATCATAATCATACAACTACAATCATACAACCACAATCATACAATCACAGTCATACAATCACAGTCATACTATCACAATCATACTATCACAATCATACAATCACAATCATACAATCACAATCATACAATCACAATCAAAATATCGCAATCGTACAATCACAATCAAACCATCACAATCATACAATCACGATCATACAATCATAATCATACAATTACAATCATACAATCACAATCATACACCACAATCATACAATCACAATCATACAATCACAATCATACAATCACAATCATACAATCACAATCATACAATCACAATCATACAATCACAATCATACAATCGCAATCATACAATTACAATCTCCAAAATACAGTCTCCCAAATAAAATCATACAATCACAATCATACAATCACAATCATAGAATCACAATCATACAATCACAATCATACAATCACAATCATACAATCACAATCATACTATCACAATCATACAATCCTAATCATACAATCACAATCATACAATCACAATCATACAATCGCAGTCATACAATCACAATCTTACAATCACAATCATACTATCACAATCATACAATCATAATCATACAATCACAATCGTACAATCACAATCGTACAATCACAATCGTACAATCACAATCGCACAATCACAATCATACAATCACAGTCATACAATCACAGTCATACAATCACAATCATACAATCACAATCATACAATCATAATCATACAATTACAATCATACAATCACAATCATACAATCACAATCATACAATCACAATCATACAATCACAATCATACAATCACAATCATACAATCACAATCATACAATCACAATCATACAATCACAATCATACAATCACAATCATACAATCGCAATCATACAATTACAATCTCCAAAATACAATCTCCCAAATACAATCATACAATCACAATCATACAATCCTAATCATACAATCACAATCATAAAATCACAATCATACAATCACAGTCATACAATCACAATCATACAATCACAATCATACAATCACAATCATACAATCACAATCATACAATCTCAATCATACAATCGCAATCATACAATTACAATCTCCCAAATACAATCCCCCAAATACAATCATACAATCACAATCATAAAATCACAATCATACAATCACAATCATACTATCAGAATCATACAATCACAATCATACAATCACAATCATACAATCACAATCATACAATCACAGACATACAATCACAATCATACATTCACAATCATATTATCACAATCATACAATCACAATCATACAATCACAATCATACAATCACAATCATACAATCACAATCATACAATCACAATCATACATTCAAAATCATGCAATCACAATCATACAATCACAATCATGCAATCACAATCATACAACCATAATCATACAATGACAATCATGCAATCACAATCTTACAATCACAATCATACTATCACAATCATACAATCATAATCATACAATTACAATCATACAATTACAATCATACAATCACAATCATACAATCACAATCATACAATCACAATCATACAATCACAATCATACAATCACAGTCATACAATCACAATCATACAATCACAATCATACAATCACAATCATACAATCGCAATCATACAATTACAATCTCCAAAATACAATCTCCCAAATACAATCATACAATCACAATCATACAGTCACAATCATACAATCACAATCATACAATCACAATCATACAATCACAATCATACAATCGCAATCATACAATCGCAATCATACAATCACAATCATACAATCATAATCATACGATCAGAATCATACGATCGCAATCATACAATCGCAATCATACCATCACAATCATACAGTCACAACCATACAATCATAATCATACAATCACAATCACACAATCACCATCATACAATCATAATCATACAATCACAATCATACAATCGCAATCATACAATCACAATCATACAATCGTTATCATACCATCACAATCATACAATCACAATCATACAATCATAATCTTACAATAACAATCATACAATCACAATCATACAATCACAATCGTACAATCACAATCATACAATCACAATCATACAATCACAATCATACAATCACAATCATCCAATCACAATCATGCAATCACAATCGTTCCATCATAATCATACAATCACAATCATACAATCACAATCGTACAATCACAATCGTACAATCACAATCGCACAATCACAATCATACAATCACAGTCATACAATCACAATCATACAATCACAATCATACAATCACAATCATACATACAAAATCATGCAATCACAATCTTACAATCACAATCATACTATCACAATCATACAATCATAATCATACAATTACAATCATACAATTACAATCATACAATCACAATCATACAATCACAATCATACAATCACAATCATACAATCATAATCATACAATCACAATCATACGGTCGCAATCATACCATCACAATCATACAGTCACAACCATACAATCATAATCATACAATCACAATCATACAATCACAATCATACAATCACAATCATACAATCATAATCATACAATCACAATCATACAATCGCAATCATACAATCACAATCACACAATCACAATCATACAATCACAGACATACAATCACAATCATACATTCACAATCATATTATCACAATCATACAATCACAATCATACAATCACAATCATACAATCACAATCATACAATCACAATCATACAATCACAATCATACATTCAAAATCATGCAATCACAATCATACAATCACAATCATGCAATCACAATCATACAACCATAATCATACAATGACAAACATACAATCACAATTTTACAATCACAATCATACTATCACAATCATACAATCACAATCATACAATCACAATCATACATACAAAATCATGCAATCTCAATCATACAATCACAATCATGCAATCACAATCATACAATCATAATCATACAATGACAATCATACAATCACAGTCATACAATCACAATCATACAACCACAATCAGACAATCACAATCATACAATCACAATCATACAATCACAGTCATACAATCACAGTCATACTATCACAATCATACAATCGCTATCATACAATCACAATCATACAATCACAATCATAATATCGCAATCATACAATCACAATCAAACCATCACAATCATACAATCACAATCATACAATCATAATCATACAATCACAATCATACAATCACAATCATACAATCACAATCATACAATCGCAATCATACAATCGCAATCACACAATCACAATCATACAATCACAATCATACAGTCACAATCATACATACAAAATCATGCAATCTCAATCATACAATCACAATCATGCAATCACAATCATACAATCATAATCATACAATGACAATCATACAATCACAATCATACAATCACAATCATACAACCACGATCAGACAATCACAATCATACAATCACAATCATACAATCACAGTCATACAATCACAGTCATACTATCACAATCATACAATCGCTATCATACAATCACAATCATACAATCACAATCATAATATCGCAATCATACAATCACAATCAAACCATCACAATCATACAATCACAATCATACAATCATAATCATACAACTACAATCATACAACCACAATCATACAATCACAGTCATACAATCACAGTCATACTATCACAATCATACTATCACAATCATACAATCACAATCATACAATCACAATCATACAATCACAATCATAATATCGCAATCATACAATCACAATCAAACCATCACAATCATACAATCACAATCATACAATCACAATCATACAATCGCAATCATACAATTACAATCTCCAAAATACAGTCTCCCAAATAAAATCATACAATCACAATCATACAATCACAATCATACAATCACAATCATACTATCAGAATCATACAATCACAATCATACAATCACAATCATACAATCACAATCATACAATCACAGACATACAATCACAATCATACATTCACAATCATATTATCACAATCATACAATCACAATCATACAATCACAATCATACAATCACAATCATACAATCACAATCATACATTCAAAATCATGCAATCACAATCATACAATCACAATCATGCAATCACAATCATACAACCATAATCATACAATGACAATCATGCAATCACAATCTTACAATCACAATCATACTATCACAATCATACAATCATAATCATACAATTACAATCATACAATTACAATCATACAATCACAATCATACAATCACAATCATACAATCACAATCATACAATCACAATCATACAATCACAGTCATACAATCACAATCATACAATCACAATCATACAATCACAATCATACAATCACAATCATACAATCGCAATCATACAATTACAATCTCCAAAATACAATCTCCCAAATACAATCATACAATCACAATCATACAATCACAATCATACAATCACAATCATACAATCACAATCATACAATCACAATCATACAATCACAATCATACAATCACAATCATACAATCACAGTCATACAATCACAATCATACTATCACAATCATACAATCCTAATCATACAATCACAATCATACAATCACAACCATACAATCACAGTCATACAATCACAATCATACAATCACAATCATACAATCACAATCATACAATCGCAATCATACAATCGCAATCACACAATCACAATCATACAATCACAATCATACAGTCACAATCATACAATCACAATCATACAATCACAACCATACAATCACAATCATACAATCGCAATCATACAATCACAATCATACAATCATAATCATACAATCACAATCATACGATCGCAATCATACAATCGCAATCATACCATCACAATCATACAGTCACAACCATACAATCATAATCATACAATCACAATCATACAATCACAATCATACAATCATAATCATACAATCACAATCATACAATCGCAATCATACAATCACAATCATACAATCGTTATCATACCATCACAATCATACAATCACAATCATACAATCATAATCTTACAATCACAATCATACAATCACAATCATACAATCACAATCATACAATCACAATCATACAATCACAATCATACAATCACAATCATACAATCGCAATCATACAATTACAATCTCCAAAATACAATCTCCCAAATACAATCATACAATCACGATCATACAATCCTAATCATACAATCACAATCATAAAATCACAATCATACAATCACAGTCATACAATCACAATCATACAATCACAATCATACAATCACAATCATACAATCACAATCATACAATCTCAATCATACAATCGCAATCATACAATTACAATCTCCCAAATACAATCTCCCAAATACAATCATACAATCACAATCATAAAATCACAATCATACAATCACAATCATACCATCAGAATCATACAATCACAATCATACAATCACAATCGTACAATCACAATCATACAATCACAGACATAAAATCACAATCATACATTCACAATCATATTATCACAATCATACAATCACAATCATACAATCACAATCATACAATCACAATCATACAATCACAATCATACAATCACAATCATACAATCACAATCATACATTCAAAATCATGCAATCACAATCATACAATCACAATCATGCAATCACAATCATACAACCATAATCATACAATGAGAATCATGCAATCACAATCTTACAATCACAATCATACTATCACAATCATACAATCATAATCATACAATTACAATCATACAATTACAATCATACAATCACAATCATACAATCACAATCATACAATCACAATCATACAATCACAATCATACAATCACAGTCATACAATCACAATCATACAATCACAATCATACAATCACAATCATACAATCGCAATCATACAATTACAATCTCCAAAATACAATCTCCCAAATACAATCATACAATCACAATCATACAATCACAATCATACAATCACAATCATACAATCACAATCATACAATCACAGTCATACAATCACAATCATACTATCACAATCATACAATCCTAATCATACAATCACAATCATACAATCACAACCATACAATCACAGTCATACAATCACAATCATACAATCACAATCATACAATCACAATCATACAATCGCAATCATACAATCGCAATCACACAATCACAATCATACAATCACAATCATACAGTCACAATCATACAATCACAATCATACAATCGCAATCATACAATCACAATCATACAATCGCAATCATACAATCACAATCATACAATGTAATCATACAATCACAATCATACGATCGCAATCATACAATCGCAATCATACCATCACAATCATACAGTCCCAACCATACAATCATAATCATACAATCACAATCATACAATAACAATCATACAATCATAATCATACAATCACAATCATACAATCGCAATCATACAATCACAATCATACAATCGTTATCATACCATCACAATCATACAATCACAATCATACAATCATAATCTTACAATCACAATCATACAATCACAATCGTACAATCACAATCGTACAATCACAATCATACAATCACAATCATACAATCACAATCATACAATCACAATCATACAATCACAATCATACAATCACAATCATGCAATCACAATCGTTCCATCATAATCATACAATCACAATCATACAATCACAATCGTACAATCACAATCGTACAATCACAATCGCACAATCACAATCATACAATCACAGTCATACAATCACAATCATACAATCACAATCATACAATCACAATCATACAATCACAATCATACAATCACAATCATACATACAAAATCATGCAATCTCAATCATACAATCACAATCATGCAATCACAATCATACAATCATAATCATACAATGACAATCATACAATCACAATCATACAATCACAGTCATACAATCACAATCATACAATCACAATCATACAATCACAATCATACAATCACAATCATACAATCACAATCATACATACAAAATCATGCAATCTCAATCATACAATCACAATCATGCAATCACAATCATACAATCACAATCATACAATCGTTATCATACCATCACAATCATACAATCACAATCATACAATCATAATCTTACAATCACAATCATACAATCACAATCATACAATCACAATCATACAATCACAATCATACAATCACAATCATACAATCACAATCATACAATCGCAATCATACAATTACAATCTCCAAAATACAATCTCCCAAATACAATCATACAATCACGATCATACAATCCTAATCATACAATCACAATCATAAAATCACAATCATACAATCACAGTCATACAATCACAATCATACAATCACAATCATACAATCACAATCATACAATCACAATCATACAATCTCAATCATACAATCGCAATCATACAATTACAATCTCCCAAATACAATCTCCCAAATACAATCATACAATCACAATCATAAAATCACAATCATACAATCACAATCATACCATCAGAATCATACAATCACAATCATACAATCACAATCGTACAATCACAATCATACAATCACAGACATAAAATCACAATCATACATTCACAATCATATTATCACAATCATACAATCACAATCATACAATCACAATCATACAATCACAATCATACAATCACAATCATACAATCACAATCATACAATCACAATCATACATTCAAAATCATGCAATCACAATCATACAATCACAATCATGCAATCACAATCATACAACCATAATCATACAATGAGAATCATGCAATCACAATCTTACAATCACAATCATACTATCACAATCATACAATCATAATCATACAATTACAATCATACAATTACAATCATACAATCACAATCATACAATCACAATCATACAATCACAATCATACAATCACAATCATACAATCACAGTCATACAATCACAATCATACAATCACAATCATACAATCACAATCATACAATCGCAATCATACAATTACAATCTCCAAAATACAATCTCCCAAATACAATCATACAATCACAATCATACAATCACAATCATACAATCACAATCATACAATCACAATCATACAATCACAGTCATACAATCACAATCATACTATCACAATCATACAATCCTAATCATACAATCACAATCATACAATCACAACCATACAATCACAGTCATACAATCACAATCATACAATCACAATCATACAATCACAATCATACAATCGCAATCATACAATCGCAATCACACAATCACAATCATACAATCACAATCATACAGTCACAATCATACAATCACAATCATACAATCGCAATCATACAATCACAATCATACAATCGCAATCATACAATCACAATCATACAATGTAATCATACAATCACAATCATACGATCGCAATCATACAATCGCAATCATACCATCACAATCATACAGTCCCAACCATACAATCATAATCATACAATCACAATCATACAATAACAATCATACAATCATAATCATACAATCACAATCATACAATCGCAATCATACAATCACAATCATACAATCGTTATCATACCATCACAATCATACAATCACAATCATACAATCATAATCTTACAATCACAATCATACAATCACAATCGTACAATCACAATCGTACAATCACAATCATACAATCACAATCATACAATCACAATCATACAATCACAATCATACAATCACAATCATACAATCACAATCATGCAATCACAATCGTTCCATCATAATCATACAATCACAATCATACAATCACAATCGTACAATCACAATCGTACAATCACAATCGCACAATCACAATCATACAATCACAGTCATACAATCACAATCATACAATCACAATCATACAATCACAATCATACAATCACAATCATACAATCACAATCATACATACAAAATCATGCAATCTCAATCATACAATCACAATCATGCAATCACAATCATACAATCATAATCATACAATGACAATCATACAATCACAATCATACAATCACAGTCATACAATCACAATCATACAATCACAATCATACAATCACAATCATACAATCACAATCATACAATCACAATCATACATACAAAATCATGCAATCTCAATCATACAATCACAATCATGCAATCACAATCATACAATCACAATCATACAATCGCAATCATACAATCACAATCATACAATCGTTATCATACCATCACAATCATACAATCACAATCATACAATCATAATCTTACAATCACAATCATACAATCACAATCATACAATCACAGTCATACAATCACAATCTTACAATCACAATCATACTATCACAATCATACAATCATAATCATACAATCACAATCGCACAATCACAATCGTACGATCACAATCGTACAATCACAATCGTACAATCACAATCGCACAATCACAATCATACAATCACAGTCATACAATCACAGTCATACAATCACAATCATACAATCACAATCATACAATCACAATCATACAATCACAATCATACAATTACAGTCATACAATCACAATCATACAATCACAATCATACAATCACAATCATACAATCACAATCATACAATCACAATCATACTATCACAATCATACAATCCTTATCATACAATCACAATCATACAATCACAATCATACAATCACAGTCATACAATCACAATCATACAATCACAATCATACAATCACAATCATACAATCGCATTCATACAATCGCAATCACACAATCACAATCATACAATCACAATCATACAGTCACAATCATACAATCACAATCATACTATCACAATCATACAATCACAATCATACAATCGCAATCATACAATCACAATCATACAATCACAATCATACAATCACAATCATACAATCACAATCATACAATCACAATCATACAATCACAATCATACAATCGCAATCATACAATTACAATCTCCAAAATACAGTCTCCCAAATAAAATCATACAATCACAATCATACAATCACAATCATACAATCACAGTCATACAATCACAATCATACTATCACAGTCATACAATCCTAATCATACAATCACAATCATACAATCACAATCATACAATTACAGTCATACAATCACAATCATACAATCACAATCACACAATCACAATCATACAATCACAGTCATACAATCACAATCATTCTATCACAGTCATACAATCCTAATCATACAATCACAATCATACAATCACAATCATACAATTACAGTCATACAATCACAATCATACAATCACAATCATACAATCACAATCATACAATCACAATCATACAATCACAATCATACTATCACAATCATACAATCCTAATCATACAATCATAATCATACAACTACAATCATACAACCACAATCATACAATCACAGTCATACAATCACAGTCATACTATCACAATCATACTATCACAATCATACAATCACAATCATACAATCACAATCATACAATCACAATCAAAATATCGCAATCATACAATCACAATCAAACCATCACAATCATACAATCACGATCATACAATCATAATCATACAATTACAATCATACAATCACAATCATACACCACAATCATACAATCACAATCATACAATCACAATCATACAATCACAATCATACAATCACAATCATACAATCGCAATCATACAATTACAATCTCCAAAATACAGTCTCCCAAATAAAATCATACAATCACAATCATACAATCACAATCATACAATCACAATCATACAATCACAATCATACAATCACAATCATACAATCACAATCATACAATCACAATCATACTATCACAATCATACAATCATAATCATACAATCACAATCATACAATCGCAATCATACAATCACAATCATACAATCGTTATCATACCATCACAATCATACAATCACAATCATACAATCATAATCTTACAATCACAATCATACAATCACAATCGTACAATCACAATCGTACAATCACAATCATACAATCACAATCATACAATCACAATCATACAATCACAATCATACAATCACAATCATACAATCACAATCATGCAATCACAATCGTTCCATCATAATCATACAATCACAATCATACAATCACAATCGTACAATCACAATCGTACAATCACAATCGCACAATCACAATCATACAATCACAGTCATACAATCACAATCATACAATCACAATCATACAATCACAATCATACAATCACAATCATACAATCACAATCATACAATCACAATCATACATACAAAATCATGCAATCTCAATCATACAATCACAATCATGCAATCACAATCATACAATCATAATCATACAATGACAATCATACAATCACAATCATACAATCACAGTCATACAATCACAATCATACAATCACAATCATACAATCACAATCATACAATCACAATCATACATACAAAATCATGCAATCTCAATCATACAATCACAATCATGCAATCACAATCATACAATCACAATCATACAATCGCAATCATACAATCACAATCATACAATCGTTATCATACCATCACAATCATACAATCACAATCATACAATCATAATCTTACAATCACAATCATACAATCACAATCATACAATCACAGTCATACAATCACAATCTTACAATCACAATCATACTATCACAATCATACAATCATAATCATACAATCACAATCGTACAATCACAATCGTACAATCACAATCGTACAATCACAATCGTACAATCACAATCGCACAATCACAATCATACAATCACAGTCATACAATCACAGTCATACAATCACAATCATACAATCACAATCATACAATCACAATCATACAATCACAGTCATACAATCACAGTCATACAATCACAATCATACTATCACAGTCATACAATCCTAATCATACAATCACAATCATACAATCACCATCATACAATTACAGTCATACAATCACAATCATACAATCACAATCATACAATCACAATCATACAATCACAATCATACAATCACAATCATACAATCACAATCATACTATCACAATCATACAATCCTAATCATACAATCACAATCATACAATCACAGTCATACAATCACAGTCATACAATCACAATCATACAATCGCAATCATACAATCGCAATCATACAATCGCAATCATACAATCGCAATCACACAATCACAATCATACAATCACAATCATACAGTCACAATCATACAATCGCAATCATACAATCGCAATCATACAATCGCAATCATACAATCGCAATCATACAATCACAATCATACAATCACAATCATACAATCACAATCATACAATCGCAATCATACAATTACAATCTCCAAAATACAGTCTCCCAAATAAAATCATACAATCACAATCATACAATCACAATCATACAATCACAGTCATACAATCACAATCATACTATCACAGTCATACAATCCTAATCATACAATCACAATCATACAATCACAATCATACAATTACAGTCATACAATCACAATCATACAATCACAATCATACAATCACAATCATACAATCACAGTCATACAATCACAATCATACTATCACAGTCATACAATCCTAATCATACAATCACAATCATACAATCACAATCATACAATTACAGTCATACAATCACAATCATACAATCACAATCTTACAATCACAATCATACAATCACAATCATACAATCACAATCATACTATCACAATCATACAATCCTAATCATACAATCATAATCATACAACTACAATCATACAACCACAATCATACAATCACAGTCATACAATCACAGTCATACTATCACAATCATACTATCACAATCATACAATCACAATCATACAATCACAATCATACAATCACAATCAAAATATCGCAATCATACAATCACAATCAAACCATCACAATCATACAATCACGATCATACAATCATAATCATACAATTACAATCATACAATCACAATCATACACCACAATCATACAATCACAATCATACAATCACAATCATACAATCACAATCATACAATCACAATCATACTATCACAATCATACAATCCTAATCATACAATCACAATCATACAATCACAATCATACAATCGCAGTCATACAATCACAATCTTACAATCACAATCATACTATCACAATCATACAATCATAATCATACAATCACAATCGTACAATCACAATCGTACAATCACAATCGTACAATCACAATCGCACAATCACAATCATACAATCACTGTCATACAATCACAGTCATACAATCACAATCATACAATCACAATCATACAATCATAATCATACAATTACAATCATACAATCACAATCATACAATCACAATCATACAATCACAATCATACAATCACAATCATACAATCACAATCATACAATCACAATCATACAATCACAATCATACAATCGCAATCATACAATTACAATCTCCAAAATACAATCTCCCAAATACAATCATACAATCACAATCATACAATCCTAATCATACAATCACAACCATAAAATCACAATCATACAATCACAGTCATACAATCACAATCATACAATCACAATCATACAATCACAATCATACAATCACAATCATACAATCTCAATCATACAATCGCAATCATACAATTACAATCTCCCAAATACAATCTCCCAAATACAATCATACAATCACAATCATAAAATCACAATCATACAATCACAATCATACTATCAGAATCATACAATCACAATCATACAATCACAATCATACAATCACAATCATACAATCACAGACATACAATCACAATCATACATTCACAATCATATTATCACAATCATACAATCACAATCATACAATCACAATCATACAATCACAATCATACATTCAAAATCATGCAATCACAATCATACAATCACAATCATGCAATCACAATCATACAACCATAATCATACAATGACAATCATGCAATCACAATCTTACAATCACAATCATACTATCACAATCATACAATCATAATCATACAATTACAATCATACAATTACAATCATACAATCACAATCATACAATCACAATCATACAATCACAATCATACAATCACAATCATACAATCACAGTCATACAATCACAATCATACAATCACAATCATACAATCACAATCATACAATCGCAATCATACAATTACAATCTCCAAAATACAATCTCCCAAATACAATCATACAATCACAATCATACAATCACAATCATACAATCACAATCATACAATCACAATCATACAATCACAATCATACAATCACAATCATACAATCACAGTCATACAATCACAGTCATACTATCACAATCATACAATCCTAATCATACAATCACAATCATACAATCACAACCATACAATCACAGTCATACAATCACAATCATACAATCACAATCATACAATCACAATCATACAATCGCAATCATACAATCGCAATCACACAATCACAATCATACAATCACAATCATACAGTCACAATCATACAATCACAATCATACAATCACAATCATACAATCACAATCATACAATCGCAATCATACAATCGCAATCATACAATCATAATCATACAATCACAATCATACGATCGCAATCATACAATCGCAATCATACCATCACAATCATACAGTCACAACCATACAATCATAATCATACAATCACAATCATACAATCACAATCATACAATCATAATCATACAATCACAATCATACAATCGCAATCATACAATCACAATCATACAATCGTTATCATACCATCACAATCATACAATCACAATCATACAATCATAATCTTACAATCACAATCATACAATCACAGTCATACAATCACAGTCATACAATCACAATCTTACAATCACAATCATACTATCACAATCATACAATCATAATCATACAATCACAATCGTACAATCACAATCGTACAATCACAATCGTACAATCACAATCGTACAATCGCAATCGCACAATCACAATCATACAATCACAGTCATACAATCACAGTCATACAATCACAGTCATACAATCACAATCATACAATCACAATCATACAATCACAATCATACAATCACAATCATACAATCACAGTCATACAATCACAGTCATACAATCACAATCATACTATCACAGTCATACAATCCTAATCATACAATCACAATCATACAATCACAATCATACAATCACAGTCATACAATCACAATCATACAATCACAATCATACAATCACAATCATACAATCACAATCATACAATCACAATCATACTATCACAATCATACAATCCTAATCATACAATCACAATCATACAATCACAATCATACAATCACAGTCATACAATCACAATCATACAATCACAGTCATACAATCCTAATCATACAATCACAATCATACAATCACAATCATACAATTACAGTCATACAATCACAATCATACAATCACAATCATACAATCACAATCATACAATCACAATCATACAATCACAATCATACAATCACAATCATACAATCACAATCATACAATCACAATCATACAATCACAATCATACAATCACAATCATACAATCACAATCATACAATCACAATCATACAATCACAGTCATACAATCACAATCATACTATCACAATCATACAATCCTAATCATACAATCACAATCATACAATCACAACCATACAATCACAGTCATACAATCACAATCATACAATCACAATCATACAATCACAATCATACAATCGCAATCATACAATCGCAATCACACAATCACAATCATACAATCACAATCATACAGTCACAATCATACAATCGCAATCATACAATCACAATCATACAATCACAATCATACAATCACAATCAAAATATCGCAATCATACAATCACAATCAAACCATCACAATCATACAATCACGATCATACAATCATAATCATACAATTACAATCATACAATCACAATCATACACCACAATCATACAATCACAATCATACAATCACAATCATACAATCACAATCATACAATCACAATCATACTATCACAATCATACAATCCTAATCATACAATCACAATCATACAATCACAATCATACAATCGCAGTCATACAATCACAATCTTACAATCACAATCATACTATCACAATCATACAATCATAATCATACAATCACAATCGTACAATCACAATCGTACAATCACAATCGTACAATCACAATCGCACAATCACAATCATACAATCACTGTCATACAATCACAGTCATACAATCAAAATCATACAATCACAATCATACAATCATAATCATACAATTACAATCATACAATCACAATCATACAATCACAATCATACAATCACAATCATACAATCACAATCATACAATCACAATCATACAATCACAATCATACAATCACAATCATACAATCGCAATCATACAATTACAATCTCCAAAATACAATCTCCCAAATACAATCATACAATCACAATCATACAATCCTAATCATACAATCACAACCATAAAATCACAATCATACAATCACAGTCATACAATCACAATCATACAATCACAATCATACAATCACAATCATACAATCACAATCATACAATCTCAATCATACAATCGCAATCATACAATTACAATCTCCCAAATACAATCTCCCAAATACAATCATACAATCACAATCATAAAATCACAATCATACAATCACAATCATACTATCAGAATCATACAATCACAATCATACAATCACAATCATACAATCACAATCATACAATCACAGACATACAATCACAATCATACATTCACAATCATATTATCACAATCATACAATCACAATCATACAATCACAATCATACAATCGCAATCATACATTCAAAATCATGCAATCACAATCATACAATCGCAATCATACAATTACAATCTCCAAAATACAATCTCCCAAATACAATCATACAATCACAATCATACAATCACAATCATACAATCACAATCATACAATCACAATCATACAATCACAATCATACAATCACAATCATACAATCACAGTCATACAATCACAGTCATACTATCACAATCATACAATCCTAATCATACAATCACAATCATACAATCACAACCATACAATCACAGTCATACAATCACAATCATACAATCACAATCATACAATCACAATCATACAATCGCAATCATACAATCGCAATCACACAATCACAATCATACAATCACAATCATACAGTCACAATCATACAATCACAATCATACAATCACAATCATACAATCACAATCATACAATCGCAATCATACAATCGCAATCATACAATCATAATCATACAATCACAATCATACGATCGCAATCATACAATCGCAATCATACCATCACAATCATACAGTCACAACCATACAATCATAATCATACAATCACAATCATACAATCACAATCATACAATCATAATCATACAATCACAATCATACAATCGCAATCATACAATCACAATCATACAATCGTTATCATACCATCACAATCATACAATCACAATCATACAATCATAATCTTACAATCACAATCATACAATCACAGTCATACAATCACAGTCATACAATCACAATCTTACAATCACAATCATACTATCACAATCATACAATCATAATCATACAATCACAATCGTACAATCACAATCGTACAATCACAATCGTACAATCACAATCGTACAATCGCAATCGCACAATCACAATCGCACAATCACAATCATACAATCACAGTCATACAATCACAGTCATACAATCACAGTCATACAATCACAATCATACAATCACAATCATACAATCACAATCATACAATCACAATCATACAATCACAGTCATACAATCACAGTCATACAATCACAATCATACTATCACAGTCATACAATCCTAATCATACAATCACAATCATACAATCACAATCATACAATCACAGTCATACAATCACAATCATACAATCACAATCATACAATCACAATCATACAATCACAATCATACAATCACAATCATACTATCACAATCATACAATCCTAATCATACAATCACAATCATACAATCACAATCATACAATCACAGTCATACAATCACAATCATACAATCACAGTCATACAATCCTAATCATACAATCACAATCATACAATCACAATCATACAATTACAGTCATACAATCACAATCATACAATCACAATCATACAATCACAATCATACAATCACAATCATACAATCACAATCATACAATCACAATCATACAATCACAATCATACAATCACAATCATACAATCACAATCATACAATCACAATCATACAATCACAATCATACAATCACAATCATACAATCACAATCATACAATCACAGTCATACAATCACAATCATACTATCACAATCATACAATCCTAATCATACAATCACAATCATACAATCACAACCATACAATCACAGTCATACAATCACAATCATACAATCACAATCATACAATCACAATCATACAATCGCAATCATACAATCGCAATCACACAATCACAATCATACAATCACAATCATACAGTCACAATCATACAATCGCAATCATACAATCACAATCATACAATCACAATCATACAATCGCAATCATACAATCACAATCATACAATCATAATCATACAATCACAATCATACGATCGCAATCATACAATCGCAATCATACCATCACAATCATACAGTCACAACCATACAATCATAATCATACAATCACAATCATACAATCACAATCATACAATCATAATCATACAATCACAATCATACAATCGCAATCATACAATCACAATCATACAATCGTTATCATACCATCACAATCATACAATCACAATCATACAATCATAATCTTACAATCACAATCATACAATCACAATCATACAATCACAGTCATACAATCACAATCTTACAATCACAATCATACTATCACAATCATACAATCATAATCATACAATCACAATCGTACAATCACAATCGTACAATCACAATCGTACAATCACAATCGTACAATCACAATCGCACAATCACAATCATACAATCACAGTCATACAATCACAGTCATACAATCACAATCATACAATCACAATCACACAATCACAATCATACAATCACAATCATACAATCACAGTCATACAATCACAATCATACTATCACAGTCATACAATCCTAATCATACAATCACAATCATACAATCACAATCATACAATTACAGTCATACAATCACAATCATACAATCACAATCATACAATCACAATCATACAATCACAATCATACAATCACAATCATACTATCACAATCATACAATCCTAATCATACAATCACAATCATACAATCACAATCATACAATCACAATCATACAATCACAATCATACAATCACAATCATACAATCACAATCATACAATCACAATCATACAATCACAATCATACAATCGCAATCATACAATTACAATCTCCAAAATACAGTCTCCCAAATAAAATCATCCAATCCCAATCATACAATCACAATCATACAATCACAGTCATACAATCACAATCATACTATCACAGTCATACAATCCTAATCATACAATCACAATCATACAATCACAATCATACAATTACAGTCATACAATCACAATCATACAATCACAATCATACAATCACAATCATACAATCACAGTCATACAATCACAATCATACTATCACAGTCATACAATCCTAATCATACAATCACAATCATACAATCACAATCATACAATTACAGTCATACAATCACAATCATACAATCACAATCATACAATCACAATCATACAATCACAATCATACAATCACAATCATACTATCACAATCATACAATCCTAATCATACAATCATAATCATACAACTACAATCATACAACCACAATCATACAATCACAGTCATACAATCACAGTCATACTATCACAATCATACTATCACAATCATACAATCACAATCATACAATCACAATCATACAATCACAATCATACAATCACAATCATACAATCGCAATCATACAATTACAATCTCCAAAATACAATCTCCCAAATACAATCATACAATCACAATCATACAATCACAATCATACAATCACAATCATACAATCACAATCATACAATCACAATCATACAATCACAGTCATACAATCACAGTCATACTATCACAATCATACAATCCTAATCATACAATCACAATCATACAATCACAACCATACAATCACAGTCATACAATCACAATCATACAATCACAATCATACAATCACAATCATAAAATCACAATCATACAATCACAATCATACTATCAGAATCATACAATCACAATCATACAATCACAATCATACAATCACAATCATACAATCACAATCATACATTCACAATCACATTATCACAATCATACAATCACAATCATACAATCACAATCATACAATCACAATCATACAATCACAATCATACAATCACAATCATACATTCAAAATCATGCAATCACAATCATACAATCACAATCATGCAATCACAATCATACAACCATAATCATACAATGACAATCATGCAATCACAATCTTACAATCACAATCATACTATCACAATCATACAATCATAATCATACAATTACAATCATACAATCGCAATCATACAATTACAATCTCCAAAATACAATCTCCCAAATACAATCATACAATCACAATCATACAATCACAATCATACAATCACAATCTCCAAAATACAATCTCCCAAATACAATCATACAATCACAATCATACAGTCACAATCATACAATCACAATCATACAATCACAATCATACAATCACAATCATACAATCGCAATCATACAATCGCAATCATACAATCACAATCATACAATCATAATCATACGATCAGAATCATACGATCGCAATCATACAATCGCAATCATACCATCACAATCATACAGTCACAACCATACAATCATAATCATACAATCACAATCACACAATCACAATCATACAATCATAATCATACAATCACAATCATACAATCGCAATCATACAATCACAATCATACAATCGTTATCATACCATCACAATCATACAATCACAATCATACAATCATAATCTTACAATAACAATCATACAATCACAATCATACAATCACAATCGTACAATCACAATCATACAATCACAATCATACAATCACAATCATACAATCACAATCATCCAATCACAATCATGCAATCACAATCGTTCCATCATAATCATACAATCACAATCATACAATCACAATCGTACAATCACAATCGTACAATCACAATCGCACAATCACAATCATACAATCACAGTCATACAATCACAATCATACACTCACAATCATACAATCACAATCATACATACAAAATCATGCAATCTCAATCATACAATCACAATCATGCAATCACAATCATACAATCATAATCATACAATGACAATCATACAATCACAATCATACAATCACAGTCATACAATCACAATCATACAATCACAATCATACAATCACAATCATACAATCACAATCATACATACAAAATCATGCAATCTCAATCATACAATCACAATCATGCAATCACAATCATACAATCACAATCATACAATCGCAATCATACAATCACAATCATACAATCGATATCATACCATCACAATCATACAATCACAATCATACAATCATAACCTTACAATCACAATCATACAATCACAATCATACAATCACAGTCATACAATCACAATCATACAATCACAATCATACAATCACAATCCTACAATCACAATCATACAATTACAATCATACAATCACAATCATACAATCACAATCATACAATCACAATCATACAATCACAATCATACAATCACAATCATACAATCGCAATCATACAATCGCAATCATACAATTACAATCTCCAAAATACAATCTCCCAAATACAATCATACAATCACAATCATACAATCACAATCATACAATCACAATCATACAGTCACAATCATACAATCACAATCATACTATCACAATCATACAATCCTAATCATACAATCACAATCATACAATCACAATCATACAATCACAGTCATACAATCACAATCATACAATCACAATCATACAATCACAATCATACAATCACAATCATACAATCACAATCATACAATCACAATCATACTATCACAATCATACAATCCTAATCATACAATCACAATCATACAATCACAATCATACAATCACAGTCATACAATCACAATCATACAATCACAATCATACAATCGCAATCATACAATCGCAATCATACAATCGCAATCACACAATCACAATCATACAATCACAATCATACAATCACAATCATACTATCAGAATCATACAATCACAATCATACAATCACAGTCATACAATCACAGTCATACAATCACAATCATATTATCACAATAATACAATCACAATCATACAATCACAGTCATACAATCACAGTCATACAATCACAATCATACAATCACAATCATACAACCACAATCATACAATCACAGTCATACAATCACAGTCATACTATCACAATCATACTATCACAATCATACAATCACAATCATACAATCACAATCATACAATCACAATCATACAATCACCATCAAAATATCGCAATCGTACAATCACAATCAAACCATCACAATCATACAATCACGATCATACAATCATAATCATACAATTACAATCATACAATCACAATCATACACCACAATCATACAATCACAATCATACAATCACAATCATACAATCACAATCATACAATCACAATCATACAATCGCAATCATACAATTACAATCTCCAAAATACAGTCTCCCAAATAAAATCATACAATCACAATCATACAATCACAATCATACAATCACAATCATACAATCACAATCATACAATCACAATCATACAATCACAATCATACTATCACAATCATACAATCCTAATCATACAATCACAATCATACAATCACAATCATACAATCGCAGTCATACAATCACAATCTTACAATCACAATCATACTATCACAATCATACAATCATAATCATACAATCACAATCGTACAATCACAATCGTACAATCACAATCGTACAATCACAATCGTACAATCACAATCGCACAATCACAATCATACAATCACAGTCATACAATCACAGTCATACAATCACAATCATACAATCACAATCATACAATCATAATCATACAATTACAATCATACAATCACAATCATACAATCACAATCATACAATCACAATCATACAATCACAATCATACAATCACAATCATACAATCGCAATCATACAATTACAATCTCCAAAATACAATCTCCCAAATACAATCATACAATCACAATCATACAATCCTAATCATACAATCACAATCATAAAATCACAATCATACAATCACAGTCATACAATCACAATCATACAATCACAATCATACAATCACAATCATACAATCACAATCATACAATCTCAATCATACAATCGCAATCATACAATTACAATCTCCCAAATACAATCCCCCAAATACAATCATACAATCACAATCATAAAATCACAATCATACAATCACAATCATACTATCAGAATCATACAATCACAATCATACAATCACAATCATACAATCACAATCATACAATCACAGACATACAATCACAATCATACATTCACAATCATATTATCACAATCATACAATCACAATCATACAATCACAATCATACAATCACAATCATACAATCACAATCATACAATCACAATCATACATTCAAAATCATGCAATCACAATCATACAATCACAATCATGCAATCACAATCATACAACCATAATCATACAATGACAATCATGCAATCACAATCTTACAATCACAATCATACTATCACAATCATACAATCATAATCATACAATTACAATCATACAATTACAATCATACAATCACAATCATACAATCACAATCATACAATCACAATCATACAATCACAATCATACAATCACAATCATACAATCACAGTCATACAATCACAATCATACAATCACAATCATACAATCACAATCATACAATCACAATCATACAATCGCAATCATACAATCGCAATCATACAATTACAATCTCCAAAATACAATCTCCCAAATACAATCATACAATCACAATCATACAATCACAATCATACAATCACAATCATACAATCACAATCATACAATCACAATCATACAATCACAGTCATACAATCACAGTCATACTATCACAATCATACAATCCTAATCATACAATCACAATCATACAATCACAACCATACAATCACAGTCATACAATCACAATCATACAATCACAATCATACAATCACAATCATAAAATCACAATCATACAATCACAATCATACTATCAGAATCATACAATCACAATCATACAATCACAATCATACAATCACAATCATACAATCACAGACATACAATCACAATCATACATTCACAATCACATTATCACAATCATACAATCACAATCATACAATCACAATCATACAATCACAATCATACAATCACAATCATACAATCACAATCATACATTCAAAATCATGCAATCACAATCATACAATCACAATCATGCAATCACAATCATACAACCATAATCATACAATGACAATCATGCAATCACAATCTTACAATCACAATCATACTATCACAATCATACAATCATAATCATACAATTACAATCATACAATCGCAATCATACAATTACAATCTCCAAAATACAATCTCCCAAATACAATCATACAATCACAATCATACAATCACAATCATACAATCACAATCATACAATCACAATCTCCAAAATACAATCTCCCAAATACAATCATACAATCACAATCATACAGTCACAATCATACAATCACAATCATACAATCACAATCATACAATCACAATCATACAATCGCAATCATACAATCGCAATCATACAATCACAATCATACAATCATAATCATACGATCAGAATCATACGATCGCAATCATACAATCGCAATCATACCATCACAATCATACAGTCACAACCATACAATCATAATCATACAATCACAATCACACAATCACAATCATACAATCATAATCATACAATCACAATCATACAATCGCAATCATACAATCACAATCATACAATCGTTATCATACCATCACAATCATACAATCACAATCATACAATCATAATCTTACAATAACAATCATACAATCACAATCATACAATCACAATCGTACAATCACAATCATACAATCACAATCATACAATCACAATCATACAATCACAATCATCCAATCACAATCATGCAATCACAATCGTTCCATCATAATCATACAATCACAATCATACAATCACAATCGTACAATCACAATCGTACAATCACAATCGCACAATCGCAATCATACAATCACAGTCATACAATCACAATCATACACTCACAATCATACAATCACAATCATACATACAAAATCATGCAATCTCAATCATACAATCACAATCATGCAATCACAATCATACAATCATAATCATACAATGACAATCATACAATCACAATCATACAATCACAGTCATACAATCACAATCATACAATCACAATCATACAATCACAATCATACAATCACAATCATACATACAAAATCATGCAATCTCAATCATACAATCACAATCATGCAATCACAATCATACAATCACAATCATACAATCGCAATCATACAATCACAATCATACAATCGATATCATACCATCACAATCATACAATCACAATCATACAATCATAACCTTACAATCACAATCATACAATCACAATCATACAATCACAGTCATACAATCACAATCATACAATCACAATCATACAATCACAATCCTACAATCACAATCATACAATTACAATCATACAATCACAATCATACAATCACAATCATACAATCACAATCATACAATCACAATCATACAATCACAATCATACAATCGCAATCATACAATCGCAATCATACAATTACAATCTCCAAAATACAATCTCCCAAATACAATCATACAATCACAATCATACAATCACAATCATACAATCACAATCATACAGTCACAATCATACAATCACAATCATACTATCACAATCATACAATCCTAATCATACAATCACAATCATACAATCACAATCATACAATCACAGTCATACAATCACAATCATACAATCACAATCATACAATCACAATCATACAATCACAATCATACAATCACAATCATACAATCACAATCATACTATCACAATCATACAATCCTAATCATACAATCACAATCATACAATCACAATCATACAATCACAGTCATACAATCACAATCATACAATCACAATCATACAATCGCAATCATACAATCGCAATCATACAATCGCAATCACACAATCACAATCATACAATCACAATCATACAATCACAATCATACTATCAGAATCATACAATCACAATCATACAATCACAGTCATACAATCACAGTCATACAATCACAATCATATTATCACAATAATACAATCACAATCATACAATCACAGTCATACAATCACAGTCATACAATCACAATCATACAATCACAATCATACAATCACAATCATACAATCACAATCATACAATCACAGTCATACAATCACAATCATACTATCACAGTCATACAATCCTAATCATACAATCACAATCATACAATCACAATCATACAATTACAGTCATACAATCACAATCATACAATCACAATCATACAATCACAATCATACAATCACAATCATACAATCACAATCATACTATCACAATCATACAATCCTAATCATACAATCACAATCATACAATCACAATCATACAATCACAATCATACAATCACAATCATACAATCACAATCATACAATCACAATCATACAATCACAATCATACAATCACAATCATACAATCACAATCATACAATCGCAATCATACAATTACAATCTCCAAAATACAGTCTCCCAAATAAAATCATACAATCACAATCATACAATCACAATCATACAATCACAGTCATACAATCACAATCATACTATCACAGTCATACAATCCTAATCATACAATCACAATCATACAATCACAATCATACAATTACAGTCATACAATCACAATCATACAATCACAGTCATACAATCACAATCATACAATCACAGTCATACAATCACAATCATACTATCACAGTCATACAATCCTAATCATACAATCACAATCATACAATCACAATCATACAATTACAGTCATACAATCACAATCATACAATCACAATCATACAATCACAATCATACAATCACAATCATACAATCACAATCATACTATCACAATCATACAATCCTAATCATACAATCATAATCATACAACTACAATCATACAACCACAATCATACAATCACAGTCATACAATCACAGTCATACTATCACAATCATACTATCACAATCATACAATCACAATCATACAATCACAATCATACAATCACAATCATACAATCACAATCAAAATATCGCAATCGTACAATCACAATCAAACCATCACAATCATACAATCACGATCATACAATCATAATCATACAATTACAATCATACAATCACAATCATACACCACAATCATACAATCACAATCATACAATCACAATCATACAATCACAATCATACAATCACAATCATACAATCGCAATCATACAATTACAATCTCCAAAATACAGTCTCCCAAATAAAATCATACAATCACAATCATACAATCACAATCATACAATCACAATCATACAATCATAATCATACAATCACAATCATACAATCACAATCATACTATCACAATCATACAATCCTAATCATACAATCACAATCATACAATCACAATCATACAATCGCAGTCATACAATCACAATCTTACAATCACAATCATACTATCACAATCATACAATCATAATCATACAATCACAATCGTACAATCACAATCGTACAATCACAATCGTACAATCACAATCGCACAATCACAATCATACAATCACAGTCATACAATCACAGTCATACAATCACAATCATACAATCACAATCATACAATCATAATCATACAATTACAATCATACAATCACAATCATACAATCACAATCATACAATCACAATCATACAATCACAATCATACAATCACAATCATACAATCACAATCATACAATCACAATCATACAATCACAATCATACAATCGCAATCATACAATTACAATCTCCAAAATACAATCTCCCAAATACAATCATACAATCACAATCATACAATCCTAATCATACAATCACAATCATAAAATCACAATCATACAATCACAGTCATACAATCACAATCATACAATCACAATCATACAATCACAATCATACAATCACAATCATACAATCTCAATCATACAATCGCAATCATACAATTACAATCTCCCAAATACAATCCCGCAAATACAATCATACAATCACAATCATAAAATCACAATCATACAATCACAATCATACTATCAGAATCATACAATCACAATCATACAATCACAATCATACAATCACAATCATACAATCACAGACATACAATCACAATCATACATTCACAATCATATTATCACAATCATACAATCACAATCATACAATCACAATCATACAATCACAATCATACAATCACAATCATACAATCACAATCATACATTCAAAATCATGCAATCACAATCATACAATCACAATCATGCAATCACAATCATACAACCATAATCATACAATGACAATCATGCAATCACAATCTTACAATCACAATCATACTATCACAATCATACAATCATAATCATACAATTACAATCATACAATTACAATCATACAATCACAATCATACAATCACAATCATACAATCACAATCATACAATCACAATCATACAATCACAGTCATACAATCACAATCATACAATCACAATCATACAATCACAATCATACAATCACAATCATACAATCACAATCATACAATCACAATCATACAATCACAATCATACAATCGCAATCATACAATTACAATCTCCAAAATACAATCTCCCAAATACAATCATACAATCACAATCATACAATCACAATCATACAATCACAATCATACAATCACAATCATACAATCACAATCATACAATCACAGTCATACAATCACAGTCATACTATCACAATCATACAATCCTAATCATACAATCACAATCATACAATCACAAATATACAATCACAGTCATACAATCACAATCATACAATCACAATCATACAATCACAATCATAAAATCACAATCATACAATCACAATCATACTATCAGAATCATACAATCACAATCATACAATCACAATCATACAATCACAATCATACAATCACAGACATACAATCACAATCATACATTCACAATCACATTATCACAATCATACAATCACAATCATACAATCACAATCATACAATCACAATCATACAATCACAATCATACAATCACAATCATACATTCAAAATCATGCAATCATAATCATACAATCACAATCATGCAATCACAATCATACAACCATAATCATACAATGACAATCATGCAATCACAATCTTACAATCACAATCATACTATCACAATCATACAATCATAATCATACAATTACAATCATACAATCGCAATCATACAATTACAATCTCCAAAATACAATCTCCCAAATACAATCATACAATCACAATCATACAATCACAATCATACAATCACAATCTCCAAAATACAATCTCCCAAATACAATCATACAATCACAATCATACAGTCACAATCATACAATCACAATCATACAATCACAATCATACAATCACAATCATACAATCGCAATCATACAATCGCAATCATACAATCACAATCATACAATCATAATCATACGATCAGAATCATACGATCGCAATCATACAATCGCAATCATACCATCACAATCATACAGTCACAACCATACAATCATAATCATACAATCACAATCACACAATCACAATCATACAATCATAATCATACAATCACAATCATACAATCGCAATCATACAATCACAATCATACAATCGTTATCATACCATCACAATCATACAATCACAATCATACAATCATAATCTTACAATAACAATCATACAATCACAATCGCACAATCACAATCGTACAATCACAATCATACAATCACAATCATACAATCACAATCATACAATCACAATCATCCAATCACAATCATGCAATCACAATCGTTCCATCATAATCATACAATCACAATCATACAATCACAATCGTACAATCACAATCGTACAATCACAACCGCACAATCACAATCATACAATCACAGTCATACAATCACCATCATACAATCACAATCATACAATCACAATCATACATACAAAATCATGCAATCTCAATCATACAATCACAATCATGCAATCACAATCATACAATCATAATCATACAATGACAATCATACAATCACAATCATACAATCACAGTCATACAATCACAATCATACAATCACAATCATACAATCACAATCATACAATCACAATCATACATACAAAATCATGCAATCTCAATCATACAATCACAATCATGCAATCACAATCATACAATCACAATCATACAATCGCAATCATACAATCACAATCATACAATCGATATCATACCATCACAATCATACAATCACAATCATACAATCATAATCTTACAATCACAATCATACAATCACAATCATACAATCACAGTCATACAATCACAATCATACAATCACAATCATACAATCACAATCCTACAATCACAATCATACAATTACAATCATACAATCACAATCATACAATCACAATCATACAATCACAATCATACAATCACAATCATACAATCACAATCATACAATCGCAATCATACAATCGCAATCATACAATTACAATCTCCAAAATACAATCTCCCAAATACAATCATACAATCACAATCATACAATCACAATCATACAATCACAATCATACAGTCACAATCATACAATCACAATCATACTATCACAATCATACAATCCTAATCATACAATCACAATCATACAATCACAATCATACAATCACAGTCATACAATCACAATCATACAATCACAATCATACAATCACAATCATACAATCACAATCATACAATCACAATCATACAATCACAATCATACTATCACAATCATACAATCCTAATCATACAATCACAATCATACAATCACAATCATACAATCACAGTCATACAATCACAATCATACAATCACAATCATACAATCGCAATCATACAATCGCAATCATACAATCGCAATCACACAATCACAATCATACAATCACAATCATACAATCACAATCATACTATCAGAATCATACAATCACAATCATACAATCACAGTCATACAATCACAGTCATACAATCACAATCATATTATCACAATAATACAATCACAATCATACAATCACAATCATACTATCACAATCATACAATCCTAATCATACAATCACAATCATACATTCACAATCATACAATCACAATCATACAATCACAATCATACAATCACAATCATACAATCACAATCATACAATCACAATCATACAATCACAATCATACTATCACAATCATACAATCCTAATCATACAATCACAATCATACAATCACAATCATACAATCACAATCATACAATCACAGTCATACAATCACAATCATACAATCACAATCATACAATCACAATCATACAATCGCAATCATACAATCGCAATCACACAATCACAATCATACAATCGCAATCATACAGTCACAATCATACAATCACAATCATACAATCACAATCATACAATCACAATCATACAATCACAATCATACAATCGCAATCATACAATCACAATCATACAATCATAATCATACAATCACAATCATACGATCGCAATCATACCATCACAATCATACAGTCACAACCATACAATCACAATCATACAATCACAATCGTACAATCACAATCGTACAATCACAATCGTACAATCACAATCGCACAATCACAATCATACAATCACAATCATACTATCACAATCATACAATCCTAATCATACAATCACGATCATACAATCACAATCATACAATCACAGTCATACAATCACAATCTTACAATCACAATCATACTATCACAATCATACTATCACAATCATACAATCATAATCATACAATCACAATCGTACAGTCACAATCGTACAATCACAATCGTACAATCACAATCGCACAATCACAATCATACAATCACAGTCATACAATCACAATCATACAATCACAATCATACAATCACAATCATACAATTACAATCATACAATCACAATCATACAATCACAATCATACAATCACAATCATACAATCACAATCATACAATCACAATCATACAATCACAATCATACAATCGCAATCATACAATCGCAATCATACAATTACAATCTCCAAAATACAATCTCCCAAATACAATCATACAATCACAATCATACAATCACAATCATACAGTCACAATCATACAATCACAATCATACTATCACAATCATACAATCCTAATCATACAATCACAATCATACAATCACAATCATACAATCACAATCATACAATCACAATCATACTATCACAATCATACAATCCTAATCATACAATCACAATCATACATTCACAATCATACAATCACAATCATACAATCACAATCATACAATCACAATCATACAATCACAATCATACAATCACAATCATACTATCACAATCATACAATCCTAATCATACAATCACAATCATACAATCACAATCATACAATCACAGTCATACAATCACAATCATACAATCACAATCATACAATCGCAATCATACAATCGCAATCATACAATCGCAATCACACAATCACAATCATACAATCGCAATCATACAGTCACAATCATACAATCACAATCTTACAATCACAGTCATACAATCACAATCATACAATCACAATCATACAATCACAGTCATACAATCACAATCATACAATCACAATCCTACAATCACAATCATACAATTACAATCATACAATCACAATCATACAATCACAATCATACAATCACAATCATACAATCACAATCATACAATCACAATCATACAATCACAATCATACAATCGCAATCATACAATCGCAATCATACAATTACAATCTCCAAAATACAATCTCCCAAATACAATCATACAATCACAATCATACAATCACAATCATACAATCACAATCATACAATCACAATCATACAGTCACAATCATACAATCACAATCATACTATCACAATCATACAATCCTAATCATACAATCGCAATCATACAATCGCAATCATACAATCGCAATCACACAATCACAATCATACAATCACAATCATACAATCACAATCATACTATCAGAATCATACAATCACAATCATACAATCACAGTCATACAATCACAGTCATACAATCACAATCATATTATCACAATCGTACAATCACAATCGTACAATCACAATCGCACAATCACAATCATAGAATCACAGTCATACAATCACAATCATACACTCACAATCATACAATCACAATCATACATACAAAATCATGCAATCTCAATCATACAATCACAATCATGCAATCACAATCATACAATCATAATCATACAATGACAATCATACAATCACAATCATACAATCACAGTCATACAATCACAATCATACAATCACAATCATACAATCACAATCATACAATCACAATCATACATACAAAATCATGCAATCTCAATCATACAATCACAATCATGCAATCACAATCATACAATCACAATCATACAATCGCAATCATACAATCACAATCATACAATCGATATCATACCATCACAATCATACAATCACAATCATACAATCATAACCTTACAATCACAATCATACAATCACAATCATACAATCACAGTCATACAATCACAATCATACAATCACAATCATACAATCACAATCCTACAATCACAATCATACAATTACAATCATACAATCACAATCATACAATCACAATCATACAATCACAATCATACAATCACAATCATACAATCACAATCATACAATCGCAATCATACAATCGCAATCATACAATTACAATCTCCAAAATACAATCTCCCAAATACAATCATACAATCACAATCATACAATCACAATCATACAATCACAATCATACAGTCACAATCATACAATCACAATCATACTATCACAATCATACAATCCTAATCATACAATCACAATCATACAATCACAATCATACAATCACAGTCATACAATCACAATCATACAATCACAATCATACAATCACAATCATACAATCACAATCATACAATCACAATCATACAATCACAATCATACTATCACAATCATACAATCCTAATCATACAATCACAATCATACAATCACAATCATACAATCACAGTCATACAATCACAATCATACAATCACAATCATACAATCGCAATCATACAATCGCAATCATACAATCGCAATCACACAATCACAATCATACAATCACAATCATACAATCACAATCATACTATCAGAATCATACAATCACAATCATACAATCACAGTCATACAATCACAGTCATACAATCACAATCATATTATCACAATAATACAATCACAATCATACAATCACAGTCATACAATCACAGTCATACAATCACAATCATACAATCACAATCATACAATCACAATCATACAATCACAATCATACAATCACAGTCATACAATCACAATCATACTATCACAGTCATACAATCCTAATCATACAATCATAATCATACAACTACAATCATACAACCACAATCATACAATCACAGTCATACAATCACAGTCATACTATCACAATCATACTATCACAATCATACAATCACAATCATACAATCACAATCATACAATCACAATCATACAATCACAATCAAAATATCGCAATCGTACAATCACAATCAAACCATCACAATCATACAATCACGATCATACAATCATAATCATACAATTACAATCATACAATCACAATCATACACCACAATCATACAATCACAATCATACAATCACAATCATACAATCACAATCATACAATCACAATCATACAATCGCAATCATACAATTACAATCTCCAAAATACAGTCTCCCAAATAAAATCATACAATCACAATCATACAATCACAATCATACAATCACAATCATACAATCACAATCATACAATCACAATCATACAATCACAATCATACTATCACAATCATACAATCCTAATCATACAATCACAATCATACAATCACAATCATACAATCGCAGTCATACAATCACAATCTTACAATCACAATCATACTATCACAATCATACAATCATAATCATACAATCACAATCGTACAATCACAATCGTACAATCACAATCGTACAATCACAATCGTACAATCACAATCGCACAATCACAATCATACAATCACAGTCATACAATCACAGTCATACAATCACAATCATACAATCACAATCATACAATCATAATCATACAATTACAATCATACAATCACAATCATACAATCACAATCATACAATCACAATCATACAATCGCAATCATACAATTACAATCTCCAAAATACAATCTCCCAAATACAATCATACAATCACAATCATACAATCACAATCATACAATCACAATCATACAATCACAATCATACAATCACAATCATACAATCACAGTCATACAATCACAGTCATACTATCACAATCATACAATCCTAATCATACAATCACAATCATACAATCACAACCATACAATCACAGTCATACAATCACAATCATACAATCACAATCATACAATCACAATCATAAAATCACAATCATACAATCACAATCATACTATCAGAATCATACAATCACAATCATACAATCACAATCATACAATCACAATCATACAATCACAGACATACAATCACAATCATACATTCACAATCACATTATCACAATCATACAATCACAATCATACAATCACAATCATACAATCACAATCATACAATCACAATCATACAATCACAATCATACATTCAAAATCATGCAATCACAATCATACAATCACAATCATGCAATCACAATCATACAACCATAATCATACAATGACAATCATGCAATCACAATCTTACAATCACAATCATACTATCACAATCATACAATCATAATCATACAATTACAATCATACAATCGCAATCATACAATTACAATCTCCAAAATACAATCTCCCAAATACAATCATACAATCACAATCATACAATCACAATCATACAATCACAATCTCCAAAATACAATCTCCCAAATACAATCATACAATCACAATCATACAGTCACAATCATACAATCACAATCATACAATCACAATCATACAATCACAATCATACAATCGCAATCATACAATCGCAATCATACAATCACAATCATACAATCATAATCATACGATCAGAATCATACGATCGCAATCATACAATCGCAATCATACCATCACAATCATACAGTCACAACCATACAATCATAATCATACAATCACAATCACACAATCACAATCATACAATCATAATCATACAATCACAATCATACAATCGCAATCATACAATCACAATCATACAATCATTATCATACCATCACAATCATACAATCACAATCATACAATCATAATCTTACAATAACAATCATACAATCACAATCATACAATCACAATCGTACAATCACAATCATACAATCACAATCATACAATCACAATCATACAATCACAATCATCCAATCACAATCATGCAATCACAATCGTTCCATCATAATCATACAATCACAATCATACAATCACAATCGTACAATCACAATCGTACAATCACAATCGCACAATCACAATCATACAATCACAGTCATACAATCACCATCATACAATCACAATCATACAATCACAATCATACAATCGATATCATACCATCACAATCATACAATCACAATCATACAATCATAATCTTACAATCACAATCATACAATCACAATCATACAATCACAGTCATACAATCACAATCATACAATCACAATCATACAATCACAATCCTACAATCACAATCATACAATTACAATCATACAATCACAATCATACAATCACAATCATACAATCACAATCATACAATCACAATCATACAATCACAATCATACAATCGCAATCATACAATCGCAATCATACAATTACAATCTCCAAAATACAATCTCCCAAATACAATCATACAATCACAATCATACAATCACAATCATACAATCACAATCATACAGTCACAATCATACAATCACAATCATACTATCACAATCATACAATCCTAATCATACAATCACAATCATACAATCACAATCATACAATCACAGTCATACAATCACAATCATACAATCACAATCATACAATCACAATCATACAATCACAATCATACAATCACAATCATACAATCACAATCATACTATCACAATCATACAATCCTAATCATACAATCACAATCATACAATCACAATCATACAATCACAGTCATACAATCACAATCATACAATCACAATCATACAATCGCAATCATACAATCGCAATCATACAATCGCAATCACACAATCACAATCATACAATCACAATCATACAATCACAATCATACTATCAGAATCATACAATCACAATCATACAATCACAGTCATACAATCACAGTCATACAATCACAATCATATTATCACAATAATACAATCACAATCATACAATCACAATCATACTATCACAATCATACAATCCTAATCATACAATCACAATCATACATTCACAATCATACAATCACAATCATACAATCACAATCATACAATCACAATCATACAATCACAATCATACAATCACAATCATACAATCACAATCATACTATCACAATCATACAATCCTAATCATACAATCACAATCATACAATCACAATCATACAATCACAATCATACAATCACAGTCATACAATCACAATCATACAATCACAATCATACAATCACAATCATACAATCGCAATCATACAATCGCAATCACACAATCACAATCATACAATCGCAATCATACAGTCACAATCATACAATCACAATCATACAATCACAATCATACAATCACAATCATACAATCACAATCATACAATCGCAATCATACAATCACAATCATACAATCATAATCATACAATCACAATCATACGATCGCAATCATACCATCACAATCATACAGTCACAACCATACAATCACAATCATACAATCACAATCGTACAATCACAATCGTACAATCACAATCGTACAATCACAATCGCACAATCACAATCATACAATCACAATCATACTATCACAATCATACAATCCTAATCATACAATCACGATCATACAATCACAATCATACAATCACAGTCATACAATCACAATCTTACAATCACAATCATACTATCACAATCATACTATCACAATCATACAATCATAATCATACAATCACAATCGTACAGTCACAATCGTACAATCACAATCGTACAATCACAATCGCACAATCACAATCATACAATCACAGTCATACAATCACAATCATACAATCACAATCATACAATCACAATCATACAATTACAATCATACAATCACAATCATACAATCACAATCATACAATCACAATCATACAATCACAATCATACAATCACAATCATACAATCACAATCATACAATCGCAATCATACAATCGCAATCATACAATTACAATCTCCAAAATACAATCTCCCAAATACAATCATACAATCACAATCATACAATCACAATCATACAGTCACAATCATACAATCACAATCATACTATCACAATCATACAATCCTAATCATACAATCACAATCATACAATCACAATCATACAATCACAATCATACAATCACAATCATACTATCACAATCATACAATCCTAATCATACAATCACAATCATACATTCACAATCATACAATCACAATCATACAATCACAATCATACAATCACAATCATACAATCACAATCATACAATCACAATCATACTATCACAATCATACAATCCTAATCATACAATCACAATCATACAATCACAATCATACAATCACAGTCATACAATCACAATCATACAATCACAATCATACAATCGCAATCATACAATCGCAATCATACAATCGCAATCACACAATCACAATCATACAATCGCAATCATACAGTCACAATCATACAATCACAATCTTACAATCACAGTCATACAATCACAATCATACAATCACAATCATACAATCACAGTCATACAATCACAATCATACAATCACAATCCTACAATCACAATCATACAATCACAATCATACAATCGCAATCATACAATCACAATCATACAATCATAATCATACAATCACAATCATACGATCGCAATCATACCATCACAATCATACAGTCACAACCATACAATCATAATCATACAATCACAATCGTACAATCACAATCGTACAATCACAATCGTACAATCACAATCGCACAATCACAATCATACAATCACAATCATACTATCACAATCATACAATCCTAATCATACAATCACGATCATACAATCACAATCATACAATCACAGTCATACAATCACAATCTTACAATCACAATCATACTATCACAATCATACTATCACAATCATACAATCATAATCATACAATCACAATCGTACAGTCACAATCGTACAATCACAATCGTACAATCACAATCGCACAATCACAATCATACAATCACAGTCATACAATCACAATCATACAATCACAATCATACAATCACAATCATACAATTACAATCATACAATCACAATCATACAATCACAATCATACAATCACAATCATACAATCACAATCATACAATCACAATCATACAATCGCAATCATACAATCGCAATCATACAATCGCAATCATACAATTACAATCTCCAAAATACAATCTCCCAAATACAATCATACAATCACATTCATACAATCACAATCATACAATCACAATCATACAATCACAATCATACAATCACAATCATACTATCACAATCATACAATCCTAATCATACAATCACAATCATACAATCACAATCATACAATCACAGTCATACAATCACAATCATACAATCACAATCATACAATCACAATCATACAATCGCAATCATACAATCGCAATCACACAATCACAATCATACAATCACAATCATACAATCACAATCATACAATTACAATCATACAATCGCAATCATACAATTACAATCTCCAAAATACAATCTCCCAAATACAATCATACAATCACAATCATACAATCACAATCATACAATCACAATCATACTATCAGAATCATACAATCACAATCATACAATCACAGTCATACAATCACAGTCATACAATCACAATCATATTATCACAATCATACAATCACAATCATGCAATCACAATCATACAATCATAATCATACTATCACAATCATACTATCACAATCATACAATCACAATCATACAATCACAATCATAATATCGCAATCATACTATCACAATCAAACCATCACAATCAGACAATCACAATCATACAATCATAATCATACAATGACAATCATACAATCACAATCATACAATCACAGTCACACAATCACAGCCATGCAATCACAATCATACTATCACAATCATGCAATCACAATCTTACAATCACAATCATACTATCACAATCATACATACATAATCATGCAATCTCAATCATACAATCACAATCATGCAATCACAATCATACAATGATAATCATACAATGACAATCATACAATCACAATCATACAATCACAATCATACAACCACAATCAGACAATCACAATCATACAGTCACAATCATACAATCACAGTCATACAATCACAATCATACAATCACAATCATACAATCACAATCATACAATCACAATCATACAATCACAATCATACAATCACAATCATACAATCACAATCATACAATCGCAATCATACAATTACAATCTCCAAAATACAATCTCCCAAATACAATCATACAATCACAATCATACAATCCTAATCATACAATCACAATCATAAAATCACAATCATACTATCACAGTCATACAATCACAATCATACAATCACAATCATACAATCACAATCATACAATCACAATCATACAATCTCAATCATACAATCGCAATCATACAATTACAATCTCCCAAATACAATCTCCCAAATACAATCATACAATCACAATCATAAAATCACAATCATACAATCACAATCATACTATCAGAATCATACAATCACAATCATACAATCACAATCATACAATCACAATCATACAATCACAGACATACAATCACAATCATACATTCACAATCATATTATCACAATCATACAATCACAATCATACAATCACAATCATACAATCACAATCATACAATCACAATCATACATTCAAAATCATGCAATCACAATCATACAATCACCATCATGCAATCACAATCATACAACCATAATCATACAATGACAATCATGCAATCACAATCTTACAATCACAATCATACTATCACAATCATACAATCATAATCATACAATTACAATCATACAATTACAATCATACAATCACAATCATACAATCACAATCATACAATCACAATCATACAATCACAATCATACAATCACAGTCATACAATCACAATCATACAATCACAATCATACAATCACAATCATACAATCGCAATCATACAATTACAATCTCCAAAATACAATCTCCCAAATACAATCATACAATCACAATCATACAATCACAATCATACAATCATAATCATACAATCACAATCATACAATCACAGTCATACAATCACAATCATACTATCACAATCATACAATCACAGTCATACAATCACAATCATACAATCACAATCATACAATCACAATCATACAATCGCAATCATACAATTACAATCTCCAAAATACAATCTCCCAAATACAATCATACAATCACAATCATACAATCACAATCATACAATCACAATCATACAATCACAATCATACAATCACAGTCATACAATCACAATCATACTATCACAATCATACAATCCTAATCGTACAATCACAATCATACAATCACAACCATACAATCACAGTCATACAATCACAATCATACAATCACAATCATACAATCACAATCATACAATCGCAATCATACAATCGCAATCACACAATCACAATCATACAATCACAATCATACAGTCACAATCATACAATCACAATCATACAATCGCAATCATACAATCACAATCATACAATCGCAATCATACAATCACAATCATACAATTTAATCATACAATCACAATCATACGATCGCAATCATACAATCGCAATCATACCATCACAATCATACAGTCACAACCATACAATCATAATCATACAATCACAATCATACAATCACAATCATACAATCATAATCATACAATCACAATCATACAATCGCAATCATACAATCACAATCATACAATCGTTATCATACCATCACAATCATACAATCACAATCATACAATCATAATCTTACAATCACAATCATACAATCACAATCATACAATCACAATCGTACAATCACAATCATACAATCACAATCATACAATCACAATCATACAATCACAATCATACAATCACCATCATGCAATCACAATCGTTCCATCATAATCATACAATCACAATCATACAATCACAATCGTACAATCACAATCGTACAATCACAATCGCACAATCACAATCATACAATCACAGTCATACAATCACAATCATACAATCACAATCATACAATCACAATCATACAATCACAATCATACATACAAAATCATGCAATCTCAATCATACAATCACAATCATGCAATCACAATCATACAATCATAATCATACAATGACAATCATACAATCACAATCATACAATCACAGTCATACAATCACAATCATACAATCACAATCATACAATCACAATCATACAATCACAATCATACAATCACAATCATACATACAAAATCATGCAATCTCAATCATACAATCACAATCATGCAATCACAATCATACAATCACAATCATACAATCGCAATCATACAATCACAATCATACAATCGTTATCATACCATCACAATCATACAATCACAATCATACAATCATAATCTTACAATCACAATCATACAATCACAATCATACAATCACAGTCATACAATCACAATCTTACAATCACAATCATACTATCACAATCATACAATCATAATCATACAATCACAATCGTACAATCACAATCGTACAATCACAATCGTACAATCACAATCGTACAATCACAATCGCACAATCACAATCATAGAATCACAGTCATACAATCACAGTCATACAATCACAATCATACAATCACAATCATACAATCACAATCATACAATCACAATCATACAATCACAATCATACAATCACAGTCATACAATCACAATCATACTATCACAGTCATACAATCCTAATCATACAATCACAATCATACAATCACAATCATACAATTACAGTCATACAATCACAATCATACAATCACAATCATACAATCACAATCATACAATCACAATCATACAATCACAATCATACCATCACAATCATACAATCCTAATCATACAATCACAATCATACAATCACAATCATACAATCACAGTCATACAATCACAATCATACAATCACAATCATACAATCACAATCATACAATCGCAATCATACAATCGCAATCACACAATCACAATCATACAATCACAATCATACAGTCACAATCATACAATCACAATCATACAATCACAATCATACAATCACAATCATACAATCGCAATCATACAATCACAATCATACAATCACAATCATACAATCACAATCTCCCAAATACAATCATACAATCACAATCATACAATCACAATCATGCAATCACAATCATACTATCAGAATCATACAATCACAATCATACAATCACAGTCATACAATCACAGTCATACAATCACAATCATATTATCACAATAATACAATCACAATCATACAATCACAATCATACTATCACAATCATACAATCCTAATCATACAATCACAATCATACATTCACAATCATACAATCACAATCATACAATCACAATCATACAATCACAATCATACAATCACAATCATACAATCACAATCATACTATCACAATCATACAATCCTAATCATACAATCACAATCATACAATCACAATCATACAATCACAGTCATACAATCACAATCATACAATCACAATCATACAATCACAATCATACAATCGCAATCATACAATCGCAATCACACAATCACAATCATACAATCGCAATCATACAGTCACAATCATACAATCACAATCATACAATCACAATCATACAATCACAATCATACAATCACAATCATACAATCGCAATCATACAATCACAATCATACAATCATAATCATACAATCACAATCATACGATCGCAATCATACCATCACAATCATACAGTCACAACCATACAATCATAATCATACAATCACAATCGTACAATCACAATCGTACAATCACAATCGTACAATCACAATCGCACAATCACAATCATACAATCACAATCATACTATCACAATCATACAATCCTAATCATACAATCACGATCATACAATCACAATCATACAATCACAGTCATACAATCACAATCTTACAATCACAATCATACTATCACAATCATACTATCACAATCATACAATCATAATCATACAATCACAATCGTACAGTCACAATCGTACAATCACAATCGTACAATCACAATCGCACAATCACAATCATACAATCACAGTCATACAATCACAATCATACAATCACAATCATACAATCACAATCATACAATTACAATCATACAATCACAATCATACAATCACAATCATACAATCACAATCATACAATCACAATCATACAATCACAATCATACAATCGCAATCATACAATCGCAATCATACAATCGCAATCATACAATTACAATCATACAATCGCAATCATACAATTACAATCTCCAAAATACAATCTCCCAAATACAATCATACAATCACAATCATACAATCACAATCATACAATCACAATCATACAATCATAATCATACAATCACAATCATACGATCGCAATCATACAATCGCAATCATACCATCACAATCATACAGTCACAACCATACAATCATAATCATACAATCACAATCATACAATCACAATCATACAATCATATCATACAATCGCAATCATACAATCGCAATCATACAATCACAATCATACAATCGTTATCATACCATCACAATCATACAATAACAATCATACGATCATAACCTTACACTCACAATCATACAATCACAATCATACAATCACAATCATACAATCACAATCATACAATCACAATCATACAATCACAATCATACAATCACAATCATACAATCACAATCATACAATCACAATCATGCAATCACAATCGTTCCATCATAATCATACAATCACTATCATACAATCACAATCGTACAATCACAATCGTACAATCACAATCGCACAATCACAATCATACAATCACAATCATACTATCACAATCATACAATCCTAATCATACAATCACAATCATACAATCACAATCATACAATCACAGTCATACAATCACAATCATACAATCACAATCATACAATCACAATCATACAATCACAATCATACTATCACAATCATACAATCCTAATCATACAATCACAATCATACAATCACAATCATACAATCACAGTCATACAATCACAATCATACATTCACAATCATACAATCACAATCATACAATCACAATCATACAATCACAATCATACAATCACAATCATACAATCACAATCATACTATCACAATCATACAATCCTAATCATACAATCACAATCATACAATCACAATCATACAATCACAGTCATACAATCACAATCATACAATCACAATCATACAATCACAATCATACAATCGCAATCATACAATCGCAATCACACAATCACAATCATACAATCGCAATCATACAGTCACAATCATACAATCACAATCATACAATCACAATCATACGATCACAATCATACGATCGCAATCATACCATCACAATCATACAGTCACAACCATACAATCATAATCATACAATCACAATCGTACAATCACAATCGTACAATCACAATCGTACAATCACAATCGCACAATCACAATCATACAATCACAATCATACTATCACAATCATACAATCCTAATCATACAATCACGATCATACAATCACAATCATACAATCACATTCATACAATCACAATCTTACAATCACAATCATACTATCACACTCATACTATCACAATCATACAATCATAACCATACAATCACAATCGTACAGTCACAATCGTACAATCACAATCGTACAATCACAATCGCACAATCACAATCATACAATCACAGTCATACAATCACAATCATACAATCACAATCATACAATCACAATCATACAATCACAATCATACTATCACAATCATACAATCCTAATCATACAATCACAATCATACAATCACAATCATACAATCACAGTCATACAATCACAATCATACAATCACAATCATACAATCACAATCATACAATCGCAATCATACAATCGCAATCACACAATCACAATCATACAATCGCAATCATACAGTCACAATCATACAATCACAATCATACAATCACAATCATACAATCACAATCATACAATCGCAATCATACAATCACAATCATACAATCATAATCATACAATCACAATCATACGATCGCAATCATACCATCACAATCATACAGTCACAACCATACAATCATAATCATACAATCACAATCGTACAATCACAATCGTACAATCACAATCGTACAATCACAATCGCACAATCACAATCATACAATCACAATCATACTATCACAATCATACAATCCTAATCATACAATCACGATCATACAATCACAATCATACAATCACATTCATACAATCACAATCTTACAATCACAATCATACTATCACAATCATACTATCACAATCATACAATCATAATCGTACAATCACAATCGTACAGTCACAATCGTACAATCACAATCGTACAATCACAATCGCACAATCACAATCATACAATCACAGTCATACAATCATAATCATACAATCACAATCATACAATCACAATCATACAATTACAATCATTCAATCACAATCATACAATCACAATCATACAATCACAATCATACAATCACAATCATACAATCACAATCATACAATCACAATCATACAATCGCAATCATACAATCGCAATCATACAATCGCAATCATACAATTACAATCTCCAAAATACAATCTCCCAAATACAATCATACAATCACAATCATACAATCACAATCATACAATCACAATCATACAATCACAATCATACAATCACAATCATACAATCACAATCATACGATCGCAATCATACCATCACAATCATACAGTCACAACCATACAATCATAATCATACAATCACAATCATACAATCACAATCATACAATCATAATCATACAATCACAATCATACAATCGCAATCATACAATCACAATCACACAATCACAATCATACAATCACAATCATACAATCACAATCATACAATCACAATCATACAATCGCAATCATACAATTACAATCTCCAAAATACAATCTCCCAAATACAATCATACAATCACAATCATACAATCACAATCATACAATCACAATCATACAATCACAATCATACAGTCACAACCATACAATCATAATCATACAATCACAATCGTACAATCACAATCGTACAATCACAATCGTACAATCACAATCGCACAATCACAATCATACAATCACAATCATACTATCATAATCATACAATCCTAATCATACAATCACGATCATACAATCACAATCATACAATCACAGTCATACAATCACAATCTTACAATCACAATCATACTATCACAATCATACAATCATAATCATACAATCACAATCGTACAGTCACAATCGTACAATCACAATCGTACAATCACAATCGCACAATCACAATCATACAATCACAGTCATACAATCACAATCATACAATCACAATCATACAATCACAATCATACAATTACAATCATACAATCACAATCATACAATCACAATCATACAATCACAATCATACAATCACAATCATACAATCACAATCATACAATTACAATCATACAATCACAATCATACAATCACAATCATACAATCACAATCATACAATCACAATCATACAATCACAATCATACAATCACAATCATACAATCGCAATCATACAATCGCAATCATACAATTACAATCTCCAAAATACAATCTCCCAAATACAATCATACAATCACAATCATACAATCACAATCATACAATCCCAATCATACAATCACAATCATACAGTCACAACCATACAATCATAATCATACAATCACAATCGTACAATCACAATCGTACAATCACAATCGTACAATCACAATCGCACAATCACAATCATACAACCACAATCATACTATCACAATCATACAATCCTAATCATACAATCACGATCATACAATCACAATCATACAATCACATTCATACAATCACAATCTTACAATCACAATCATACTATCACAATCATACTATCACAATCATACAATCATAATCATACAATCACAATCGTACAGTCACAATCGTACAATCACAATCGTACAATCACAATCGCACAATCACAATCGTACAATCACAATCGTACAATCACAATCGCACAATCACAATCATACAATCACAATCATACTATCACAATCATACAATCCTAATCATACAATCACGATCATACAATCACAATCATACAATCACAGTCATACAATCACAATCTTACAATCACAATCATACTATCACAATCATACAATCATAATCATACAATCACAATCGTACAGTCACAATCGTACAATCACAATCGTACAATCACAATCGCACAATCACAATCATACAATCATAATCATACAATCACAATCGTACAGTCACAATCGTACAATCACAATCGTACAATCACAATCGCACAATCACAATCATACAATCACAGTCATACAATCACAATCATACAATCACAATCATACAATCACAATCATACAATTACAATCATACAATCACAATCATACAATCACAATCATACAATCACAATCATACAATCACAATCATACAATCACAATCATACAATCACAATCATACAATCGCAATCATACAATCGCAATCATACAATCGCAATCATACAATTACAATCTCCAAAATACAATCTCCCAAATACAATCATACAATCACAATCATACAATCACAATCATACAATCACAATCATACAATCACAATCATACAATCACAATCATACAATCACAATCATACTATCACAATCATACAATCCTAATCATACAATCACAATCATACAATCACAATCATACAATCACAGTCATACAATCACAATCATACAATCACAATCATACAATCACAATCATACAATCGCAATCATACAATCGCAATCACACAATCACAATCATACAATCACAATCATACAATCACAATCATACAATCACAATCATACAATCACAATCATACAATCACAATCATACATTCAAAATCATGCAATCACAATCATACAATCACAATCATGCAATCACAATCATACAACCATAATCATACAATGACAATCATATAATCACAATCTTACAATCAGAATCATACTATCACAATCATACAATCACAATAATACAATCACAATCATACAATCACAATCATACATACAAAATCATGCAATCTCTATCATACAATCACAATCATGCAATCACAATCATACAATCATAATCATACAATGACAATCATACAATCACAATCATACAATCATAATCATACAATCCTAATCATACAATCACAATCATACAATCACAACCATACAATCACAGTCATACAATCACAATCATACAATCACAATCATACAATCACAATCATACAATCGCAATCATACAATCACAATCATACAATCACAATCATACAATCACAGTCATACAATCACAATCATACTATCACAATCATACAATCCTAATCATACAACCACAATCATACAATCACAACCATACAATCACAGTCATACAATCACAATCATACTATCACAATCATACAATCACAATCATACAATCACAATCATAATATCGCAATCATACTATCACAATCAAACCATCACAATCATACAATCACAATCATACAATCATAATCATACAATGACAATCATACAATCACAATCATACAATCACAGTCACACAATCACAGTCATGCAATCACAATCATACATTCACAATCATATTATCACAATCTTACAATCACAATCATACAATCACAATCATACAATCGCAATCATACAATCACAATCATACAATCATAATCATACAATCACAATCATACGATCGCAATCATACCATCACAATCATACAGTCACAACCATACAATCATAATCATACAATCACAATCGTACAATCACAATCGTACAATCACAATCGCCCAATCACAATCATACAATCACAATCATACAATCCTAATCATACAATCACGATCATACAATCACAATCATACAATCACATTCATACAATCACAATCTTACAATCACAATCATACTATCACAATCATACTATCACAATCATACAATCATAATCATACAATCACAATCGTACAGTCACAATCGTACAATCACAATCGTACAATCACAATCGCACAATCACAATCATACAATCACAGTCATACAATCACAATCATACAATCACAATCATACAATCACAATCATACAATTACAATCATACAATCACAATCATACAATCACAATCATACAATCACAATCATACAATCACAACCATACAATCACAATCATACAATCACAATCATACAATCGCAATCATACAATCGCAATCATACAATTACAATCTCCAAAATACAATCTCCCAAATACAATCATACAATCACAATCACACAATCACAATCATACAATCACAATCATACAATCACAATCATACAATCACAATCATACAATCACAATCATACAATCACAATCATACAATCCTAATCATACAATCACAATCATACATTCACAATCATACAATCACAATCATACAATCACAATCATACAATCACAATCATACAATCACAATCATACTATCACAATCATACAATCCTAATCATACAATCACAATCATACAATCACAATCATACAATCACAGTCATACAATCACAATCATACAATCACAATCATACAATCACAATCATACAATCACAATCATACTATCACAATCATACAATCCTAATCATACAATCACAATCATACAATCACAATCATACAATCACAATCATACAATCACAATCATACAATCACAATCATACAATCGCAATCATACAATCACAATCATACAATCACAATCATACAATCACAATCATACAATCACAATCATACAATCACAATCATACAATCACAATCTCCCAAATACAATCTCCCAAATACAATCATACAATCACAATCATACAATCCTAATCATACAACCACAATCATACAATCACAACCATACAATCACAGTCATACAATCACAATCATACTATCACAATCATACAATCACAATCATACAATCACAATCATAATATCGCAATCATACTATCACAATCAAACCATCACAATCATACAATCACAATCATACAATCATAATCATACAATGACAATCATACAATCACAATCATACAATCACAGTCACACAATCACAGTCATGCAATCACAATCATACATTCACAATCATATTATCACAATCTTACAATCACAATCATACAATCACAATCATACAATCGCAATCATACAATCACAATCATACAATCATAATCATACAATCACAATCACACGATCGCAATCATACCATCACAATCATACAGTCACAACCATACAATCATAATCATACAATCACAATCGTACAATCACAATCGTACAATCACAATCGCCCAATCACAATCATACAATCACAATCATACTATCACAATCATACAATCACAATCATACAATCACAATCATACAGTCACAACCATACAATCATAATCATACAATCACAATCGTACAATCACAATCGTACAATCACAATCGTACAATCACAATCGCACAATCACAATCATACAATCACAATCATACTATCATAATCATACAATCCTAATCATACAATCACGATCATACAATCACAATCATACAATCACAGTCATACAATCACAATCTTACAATCACAATCATACTATCACAATCATACAATCATAATCATACAATCACAATCGTACAGTCACAATCGTACAATCACAATCGTACAATCACAATCGCACAATCACAATCATACAATCACAGTCATACAATCACAATCATACAATCACAATCATACAATCACAATCATACAATTACAATCATACAATCACAATCATACAATCACAATCATACAATCACAATCATACAATCACAATCATACAATCACAATCATACAATTACAATCATACAATCACAATCATACAATCACAATCATACAATCACAATCATACAATCACAATCATACAATCACAATCATACAATCACAATCATACAATCGCAATCATACAATCGCAATCATACAATTACAATCTCCAAAATACAATCTCCCAAATACAATCATACAATCACAATCATACAATCACAATCATACAATCCCAATCATACAATCACAATCATACAGTCACAACCATACAATCATAATCATACAATCACAATCGTACAATCACAATCGTACAATCACAATCGTACAATCACAATCGCACAATCACAATCATACAACCACAATCATACTATCACAATCATACAATCCTAATCATACAATCACGATCATACAATCACAATCATACAATCACATTCATACAATCACAATCTTACAATCACAATCTCCCAAATACAATCTCCCAAATACAATCATACTATCACAATCATACAATCCTAATCATACAATCACAATCATACAATCACAATCATACAATCACAGTCATACAATCACAATCATACAATCACAATCATACAATCGCAATCATACAATCGCAATCATACAATCGCAATCACACAATCACAATCATACAATCGCAATCATACAGTCACAATCATACAATCACAATCATACAATCACAATCATACAATCACAATCATACAATCACAATCATACAATCGCAATCATACAATCACAATCATACAATCATAATCATACAATCACAATCATACGATCGCAATCATACCATCACAATCATACAGTCACAACCATACAATCATAATCATACAATCACAATCGTACAATCACAATCGTACAATCACAATCGTACAATCACAATCGCACAATCACAATCATACAATCACAATCATACTATCACAATCATACAATCCTAATCATACAATCACGATCATACAATCACAGTCATACAATCACAGTCATACAATCACAATCTTACAATCACAATCATACTATCACAATCATACTATCACAATCATACTATCACAATCATACAATCATAATCGTACAATCACAATCGTACAGTCACAATCGTACAATCACAATCGTACAATCACAATCGCACAATCACAATCATACAATCACAGTCATACAATCACAATCATACAATCACGATCATACAATCACGATCATACAATCACGATCATACAATCATAGTCATACAATCACAGTCATACAATCACAATCTTACAATCACAATCATACTATCACAATCATACTATCACAATCATACTATCACAATCATACAATCACAATCATACAATCACAATCATACAATCACAATCATGCAATCACAATCATACAATGATAATCATACAATGACAATCATACAATCACAATCATACAATCACAATCATACAACCACAATCAGACAATCACAATCATACAGTCACAATCATACAATCACAGTCATACAATCACAGTCATACTATCACAATCATACAGTCACAATCATACAATCACAATCATACAATCACAATCATACAATCGCAAGAATACAATCACAATCATACAATCACAATCATACAATCGCAATCATACAATCACAGACATACAATCACAATCGTACATTCACAATCATATTATCCCAATCATACAATCACAATCATACAATCACAATCATACAATCACAATCATACATTCAAAATCATGCAATCACAATCATACAATCACAATCATGCAATCACAATCATACAACCATAATGATACAATGACAATCATACAATCACAATCTTACAATCAGAATCATACTATCACAATCATACAATCACAATCATACAATCACAATCATACAATCACAATCATACAATCACAATCATACAATCACAATCATACAATCACAATCATACATACAAAATCATGCAATCTCAATCATACAATCACAAACATGCAATCACAATCATACAATCATAATCATACAATGACAATCATACAAACACAATCATACAATCATAATCATACAATCCTAATCATACAATCACAATCATACAATCACAACCATACAATCACAGTCATACAATCACAATCATACAATCACAATCATACAATCACAATCATACGATCGCAATCATACAATCACAATCATACAATCACAATCATACAATCACAATCATACAATCACAATCATACAATCACAATCATACAATCACAATCATACAATCACAATCATACAATCACAATCATACAATCACAATCATACTATCACAATCATACTATCACAATCATACTATCACAATCATACAATCACAATCATACAATCACAATCATACAATCACAATCATGCAATCACAATCATACAATGATAATCATACAATGACAATCATACAATCACAATCATACAATCACAATCATACAACCACAATCAGACAATCACAATCATACAGTCACAATCATACAATCACAGTCATACAATCACAGTCATACTATCACAATCATACAGTCACAATCATACAATCACAATCATACAATCACAATCATACAATCGCAAGAATACAATCACAATCATACAATCACAATCATACAATCGCAATCATACAATCACAGACATACAATCACAATCGTACATTCACAATCATATTATCCCAATCATACAATCACAATCATACAATCACAATCATACAATCACAATCATACATTCAAAATCATGCAATCACAATCATACAATCACAATCATGCAATCACAATCATACAACCATAATGATACAATGACAATCATACAATCACAATCTTACAATCAGAATCATACTATCACAATCATACAATCACAATCATACAATCACAATCATACAATCACAATCATACAATCACAATCATACAATCACAATCATACAATCACAATCATACATACAAAATCATGCAATCTCAATCATACAATCACAAACATGCAATCACAATCATACAATCATAATCATACAATGACAATCATACAAACACAATCATACAATCATAATCATACAATCCTAATCATACAATCACAATCATACAATCACAACCATACAATCACAGTCATACAATCACAATCATACAATCACAATCATACAATCACAATCATACGATCGCAATCATACAATCACAATCATACAATCACAATCATACAATCACAATCATACAATCACAATCATACAATCACAATCATACAATCACAATCATACAATCACAATCATACAATCACAATCATACAATCACAATCATACAATCACAATCATACAATCGCAATCATACAATCGCAATCATACAATCGCAATCATACAATAGCAATCATACAATCACAATCATACAATCATAATCATACAATCACAATCATACGATCGCAATCATACAATCGCAATCATACCATCACAATCATACAGTCACAACCATACAATCATAATCATACAATCACAATCATACAATCACAATCATACAATCATATCATACAATCGCAATCATACAATCGCAATCATACAATCACAATCATACAATCGTTATCATACCATCACAATCATACAATAACAATCATACGATCATAACCTTACACTCACAATCATACAATCACAATCATACAATCACAATCATACAATCACAATCATACAATCACAATCATACAATCACAATCATACAATCACAATCATACAATCACAATCATACAATCACAATCATGCAATCACAATCGTTCCATCATAATCATACAATCACTATCATACAATCACAATCGTACAATCACAATCGTACAATCACAATCGCACAATCACAATCATACAATCACAATCATACTATCACAATCATACAATCCTAATCATACAATCACAATCATACAATCACAATCATACAATCACAGTCATACAATCACAATCATACAATCACAATCATACAATCACAATCATACAATCACAATCATACTATCACAATCATACAATCCTAATCATACAATCACAATCATACAATCACAATCATACAATCACAGTCATACAATCACAATCATACATTCACAATCATACAATCACAATCATACAATCACAATCATACAATCACAATCATACAATCACAATCATACAATCACAATCATACTATCACAATCATACAATCCTAATCATACAATCACAATCATACAATCACAATCATACAATCACAGTCATACAATCACAATCATACAATCACAATCATACAATCACAATCATACAATCGCAATCATACAATCGCAATCACACAATCACAATCATACAATCGCAATCATACAGTCACAATCATACAATCACAATCATACAATCACAATCATACAATCACAATCATACGATCGCAATCATACCATCACAATCATACAGTCACAACCATACAATCATAATCATACAATCACAATCGTACAATCACAATCGTACAATCACAATCGTACAATCACAATCGCACAATCACAATCATACAATCACAATCATACTATCACAATCATACAATCCTAATCATACAATCACGATCATACAATCACAATCATACAATCACATTCATACAATCACAATCTTACAATCACAATCATACTATCACACTCATACTATCACAATCATACAATCATAACCATACAATCACAATCGTACAGTCACAATCGTACAATCACAATCGTACAATCACAATCGCACAATCACAATCATACAATCACAGTCATACAATCACAATCATACAATCACAATCATACAATCACAATCATACAATCACAATCATACTATCACAATCATACAATCCTAATCATACAATCACAATCATACAATCACAATCATACAATCACAGTCATACAATCACAATCATACAATCACAATCATACAATCACAATCATACAATCGCAATCATACAATCGCAATCACACAATCACAATCATACAATCGCAATCATACAGTCACAATCATACAATCACAATCATACAATCACAATCATACAATCACAATCATACAATCGCAATCATACAATCACAATCATACAATCATAATCATACAATCACAATCATACGATCGCAATCATACCATCACAATCATACAGTCACAACCATACAATCATAATCATACAATCACAATCGTACAATCACAATCGTACAATCACAATCGTACAATCACAATCGCACAATCACAATCATACAATCACAATCATACAATCACAATCATACAATCACAATCATACAGTCACAACCATACAATCATAATCATACAATCACAATCGTACAATCACAATCGTACAATCACAATCGTACAATCACAATCGCACAATCACAATCATACAATCACAATCATACTATCATAATCATACAATCCTAATCATACAATCACGATCATACAATCACAATCATACAATCACAGTCATACAATCACAATCTTACAATCACAATCATACTATCACAATCATACAATCATAATCATACAATCACAATCGTACAGTCACAATCGTACAATCACAATCGTACAATCACAATCGCACAATCACAATCATACAATCACAGTCATACAATCACAATCATACAATCACAATCATACAATCACAATCATACAATTACAATCATACAATCACAATCATACAATCACAATCATACAATCACAATCATACAATCACAATCATACAATCACAATCATACAATCACAATCATACAATTACAATCATACAATCACAATCATACAATCACAATCATACAATCACAATCATACAATCACAATCATACAATCACAATCACACAATCACAATCATACAATCGCAATCATACAATCGCAATCATACAATTACAATCTCCAAAATACAATCTCCCAAATACAATCATACAATCACAATCATACAATCACAATCATACAATCCCAATCATACAATCACAATCATACAGTCACAACCATACAATCATAATCATACAATCACAATCGTACAATCACAATCGTACAATCACAATCGTACAATCACAATCGCACAATCACAATCATACAACCACAATCATACTATCACAATCATACAATCCTAATCATACAATCACGATCATACAATCACAATCATACAATCACATTCATACAATCACAATCTTACAATCACAATCATACTATCACAATCATACTATCACAATCATACAATCATAATCATACAATCACAATCGTACAGTCACAATCGTACAATCACAATCGTACAATCACAATCGCACAATCACAATCGTACAATCACAATCGTACAATCACAATCGCACAATCACAATCATACAATCACAATCATACTATCACAATCATACAATCCTAATCATACAATCACGATCATACAATCACAATCATACAATCACAGTCATACAATCACAATCTTACAATCACAATCATACTATCACAATCATACAATCATAATCATACAATCACAATCGTACAGTCACAATCGTACAATCACAATCGTACAATCACAATCGCACAATCACAATCATACAATCATAATCATACAATCACAATCGTACAGTCACAATCGTACAATCACAATCGTACAATCACAATCGCACAATCACAATCATACAATCACAGTCATACAATCACAATCATACAATCACAATCATACAATCACAATCATACAATTACAATCATACAATCACAATCATACAATCACAATCATACAATCACAATCATACAATCACAATCATACAATCACAATCATACAATCACAATCATACAATCGCAATCATACAATCGCAATCATACAATCGCAATCATACAATTACAATCTCCAAAATACAATCTCCCAAATACAATCATACAATCACAATCATACAATCACAATCATACAATCACAATCATACAATCACAATCATACAATCACAATCATACAATCACAATCATACTATCACAATCATACAATCCTAATCATACAATCACAATCATACAATCACAATCATACAATCACAGTCATACAATCACAATCATACAATCACAATCATACAATCACAATCATACAATCGCAATCATACAATCGCAATCACACAATCACAATCATACAATCACAATCATACAATCACAATCATACAATCACAATCATACAATCACAATCATACAATCACAATCATACATTCAAAATCATGCAATCACAATCATACAATCACAATCATGCAATCACAATCATACAACCATAATCATACAATGACAATCATATAATCACAATCTTACAATCAGAATCATACTATCACAATCATACAATCACAATAATACAATCACAATCATACAATCACAATCATACATACAAAATCATGCAATCTCTATCATACAATCACAATCATGCAATCACAATCATACAATCATAATCATACAATGACAATCATACAATCACAATCATACAATCATAATCATACAATCCTAATCATACAATCACAATCATACAATCACAACCATACAATCACAGTCATACAATCACAATCATACAATCACAATCATACAATCACAATCATACAATCGCAATCATACAATCACAATCATACAATCACAATCATACAATCACAGTCATACAATCACAATCATACTATCACAATCATACAATCCTAATCATACAACCACAATCATACAATCACAACCATACAATCACAGTCATACAATCACAATCATACTATCACAATCATACAATCACAATCATACAATCACAATCATAATATCGCAATCATACTATCACAATCAAACCATCACAATCATACAATCACAATCATACAATCATAATCATACAATGACAATCATACAATCACAATCATACAATCACAGTCACACAATCACAGTCATGCAATCACAATCATACATTCACAATCATATTATCACAATCTTACAATCACAATCATACAATCACAATCATACAATCGCAATCATACAATCACAATCATACAATCATAATCATACAATCACAATCATACGATCGCAATCATACCATCACAATCATACAGTCACAACCATACAATCATAATCATACAATCACAATCGTACAATCACAATCGTACAATCACAATCGCCCAATCACAATCATACAATCACAATCATACTATCACAATCATACAATCCTAATCATACAATCACGATCATACAATCACAATCATACAATCACATTCATACAATCACAATCTTACAATCACAATCATACTATCACAATCATACTATCACAATCATACAATCATAATCATACAATCACAATCGTACAGTCACAATCGTACAATCACAATCGTACAATCACAATCGCACAATCACAATCATACAATCACAGTCATACAATCACAATCATACAATCACAATCATACAATCACAATCATACAATTACAATCATACAATCACAATCATACAATCACAATCATACAATCACAATCATACAATCACAACCATACAATCACAATCATACAATCACAATCATACAATCGCAATCATACAATCGCAATCATACAATTACAATCTCCAAAATACAATCTCCCAAATACAATCATACAATCACAATCACACAATCACAATCATACAATCACAATCATACAATCACAATCATACAATCACAATCATACAATCACAATCATACAATCACAATCATACAATCCTAATCATACAATCACAATCATACATTCACAATCATACAATCACAATCATACAATCACAATCATACAATCACAATCATACAATCACAATCATACTATCACAATCATACAATCCTAATCATACAATCACAATCATACAATCACAATCATACAATCACAGTCATACAATCACAATCATACAATCACAATCATACAATCACAATCATACAATCACAATCATACTATCACAATCATACAATCCTAATCATACAATCACAATCATACAATCACAATCATACAATCACAATCATACAATCACAATCATACAATCACAATCATACAATCGCAATCATACAATCACAATCATACAATCACAATCATACAATCACAATCATACAATCACAATCATACAATCACAATCATACAATCACAATCTCCCAAATACAATCTCCCAAATACAATCATACAATCACAATCATACAATCCTAATCATACAACCACAATCATACAATCACAACCATACAATCACAGTCATACAATCACAATCATACTATCACAATCATACAATCACAATCATACAATCACAATCATACAATCACAATCATACAATCACAATCATACAATCGCAATCATACAATCACAATCATACAATCACAATCATACATTCACAATCATATTATCACAATCTTACAATCACAATCATACAATCACAATCATACAATCGCAATCATACAATCACAATCATACAATCATAATCATACAATCACAATCACACGATCGCAATCATACCATCACAATCATACAGTCACAACCATACAATCATAATCATACAATCACAATCGTACAATCACAATCGTACAATCACAATCGCCCAATCACAATCATACAATCACAATCATACTATCACAATCATACAATCACAATCATACAATCACAATCATACAGTCACAACCATACAATCATAATCATACAATCACAATCGTACAATCACAATCGTACAATCACAATCGTACAATCACAATCGCACAATCACAATCATACAATCACAATCATACTATCATAATCATACAATCCTAATCATACAATCACGATCATACAATCACAATCATACAATCACAGTCATACAATCACAATCTTACAATCACAATCATACTATCACAATCATACAATCATAATCATACAATCACAATCGTACAGTCACAATCGTACAATCACAATCGTACAATCACAATCGCACAATCACAATCATACAATCACAGTCATACAATCACAATCATACAATCACAATCATACAATCACAATCATACAATTACAATCATACAATCACAATCATACAATCACAATCATACAATCACAATCATACAATCACAATCATACAATCACAATCATACAATTACAATCATACAATCACAATCATACAATCACAATCATACAATCACAATCATACAATCACAATCATACAATCACAATCATACAATCACAATCATACAATCGCAATCATACAATCGCAATCATACAATTACAATCTCCAAAATACAATCTCCCAAATACAATCATACAATCACAATCATACAATCACAATCATACAATCCCAATCATACAATCACAATCATACAGTCACAACCATACAATCATAATCATACAATCACAATCGTACAATCACAATCGTACAATCACAATCGTACAATCACAATCGCACAATCACAATCATACAACCACAATCATACTATCACAATCATACAATCCTAATCATACAATCACGATCATACAATCACAATCATACAATCACATTCATACAATCACAATCTTACAATCACAATCATACTATCACAATCATACTATCACAATCATACAATCATAATCATACAATCACAATCGTACAGTCACAATCGTACAATCACAATCGTACAATCACAATCGCACAATCACAATCGTACAATCACAATCGTACAATCACAATCGCACAATCACAATCATACAATCACAATCATACTATCACAATCATACAATCCTAATCATACAATCACGATCATACAATCACAATCATACAATCACAGTCATACAATCACAATCTTACAATCACAATCATACTATCACAATCATACAATCATAATCATACAATCACAATCGTACAGTCACAATCGTACAATCACAATCGTACAATCACAATCGCACAATCACAATCATACAATCATAATCATACAATCACAATCGTACAGTCACAATCGTACAATCACAATCGTACAATCACAATCGCACAATCACAATCATACAATCACAGTCATACAATCACAATCATACAATCACAATCATACAATCACAATCATACAATTACAATCATACAATCACAATCATACAATCACAATCATACAATCACAATCATACAATCACAATCATACAATCACAATCATACAATCACAATCATACAATCGCAATCATACAATCGCAATCATACAATCGCAATCATACAATTACAATCTCCAAAATACAATCTCCCAAATACAATCATACAATCACAATCATACAATCACAATCATACAATCACAATCATACAATCACAATCATACAATCACAATCATACAATCACAATCATACTATCACAATCATACAATCCTAATCATACAATCACAATCATACAATCACAATCATACAATCACAGTCATACAATCACAATCATACAATCACAATCATACAATCACAATCATACAATCGCAATCATACAATCGCAATCACACAATCACAATCATACAATCACAATCATACAATCACAATCATACAATCACAATCATACAATCACAATCATACAATCACAATCATACATTCAAAATCATGCAATCACAATCATACAATCACAATCATGCAATCACAATCATACAACCATAATCATACAATGACAATCATATAATCACAATCTTACAATCAGAATCATACTATCACAATCATACAATCACAATAATACAATCACAATCATACAATCACAATCATACATACAAAATCATGCAATCTCTATCATACAATCACAATCATGCAATCACAATCATACAATCATAATCATACAATGACAATCATACAATCACAATCATACAATCATAATCATACAATCCTAATCATACAATCACAATCATACAATCACAACCATACAATCACAGTCATACAATCACAATCATACAATCACAATCATACAATCACAATCATACAATCGCAATCATACAATCACAATCATACAATCACAATCATACAATCACAGTCATACAATCACAATCATACTATCACAATCATACAATCCTAATCATACAACCACAATCATACAATCACAACCATACAATCACAGTCATACAATCACAATCATACTATCACAATCATACAATCACAATCATAATATCGCAATCATACTATCACAATCAAACCATCACAATCATACAATCACAATCATACAATCATAATCATACAATGACAATCATACAATCACAATCATACAATCACAGTCACACAATCACAGTCATGCAATCACAATCATACATTCACAATCATATTATCACAATCTTACAATCACAATCATACAATCACAATCATACAATCGCAATCATACAATCACAATCATACAATCATAATCATACAATCACAATCATACGATCGCAATCATACCATCACAATCATACAGTCACAACCATACAATCATAATCATACAATCACAATCGTACAATCACAATCGTACAATCACAATCGCCCAATCACAATCATACAATCACAATCATACTATCACAATCATACAATCCTAATCATACAATCACGATCATACAATCACAATCATACAATCACATTCATACAATCACAATCTTACAATCACAATCATACTATCACAATCATACTATCACAATCATACAATCATAATCATACAATCACAATCGTACAGTCACAATCGTACAATCACAATCGTACAATCACAATCGCACAATCACAATCATACAATCACAGTCATACAATCACAATCATACAATCACAATCATACAATCACAATCATACAATTACAATCATACAATCACAATCATACAATCACAATCATACAATCACAATCATACAATCACAACCATACAATCACAATCATACAATCACAATCATACAATCGCAATCATACAATCGCAATCATACAATTACAATCTCCAAAATACAATCTCCCAAATACAATCATACAATCACAATCACACAATCACAATCATACAATCACAATCATACAATCACAATCATACAATCACAATCATACAATCACAATCATACAATCACAATCATACAATCCTAATCATACAATCACAATCATACATTCACAATCATACAATCACAATCATACAATCACAATCATACAATCACAATCATACAATCACAATCATACTATCACAATCATACAATCCTAATCATACAATCACAATCATACAATCACAATCATACAATCACAGTCATACAATCACAATCATACAATCACAATCATACAATCACAATCATACAATCACAATCATACTATCACAATCATACAATCCTAATCATACAATCACAATCATACAATCACAATCATACAATCACAATCATACAATCACAATCATACAATCACAATCATACAATCGCAATCATACAATCACAATCATACAATCACAATCATACAATCACAATCATACAATCACAATCATACAATCACAATCATACAATCACAATCTCCCAAATACAATCTCCCAAATACAATCATACAATCACAATCATACAATCCTAATCATACAACCACAATCATACAATCACAACCATACAATCACAGTCATACAATCACAATCATACTATCACAATCATACAATCACAATCATACAATCACAATCATAATATCGCAATCATACTATCACAATCAAACCATCACAATCATACAATCACAATCATACAATCATAATCATACAATGACAATCATACAATCACAATCATACAATCACAGTCACACAATCACAGTCATGCAATCACAATCATACATTCACAATCATATTATCACAATCTTACAATCACAATCATACAATCACAATCATACAATCGCAATCATACAATCACAATCATACAATCATAATCATACAATCACAATCACACGATCGCAATCATACCATCACAATCATACAGTCACAACCATACAATCATAATCATACAATCACAATCGTACAATCACAATCGTACAATCACAATCGCCCAATCACAATCATACAATCACAATCATACTATCACAATCATACAATCCTAATCATACAATCACGATCATACAATCACAATCATACAATCACATTCATACAATCACAATCTTACAATCACAATCATACTATCACAATCATACTATCACAATCATACAATCATAATCATACAATCACAATCGTACAGTCACAATCGTACAATCACAATCGTACAATCACAATCGCACAATCACAATCATACAATCACAGTCATACAATCACAATCATACAATCACAATCATACAATCACAATCATACAATTACAATCATACAATCACAATCATACAATCACAATCATACAATCACAATCATACAATCACAATCATACAATCACAATCATACAATCACAATCATACAATCGCAATCATACAATCGCAATCATACAATTACAATCTCCAAAATACAATCTCCCAAATACAATCATACAATCACAATCACACAATCACAATCATACAATCACAATCATACAATCACAATCATACAATCACAATCATACAATCACAATCATACAATCACAATCATACAATCCTAATCATACAATCACAATCATACATTCACAATCATACAATCACAATCATACAATCACAATCATACAATCACAATCATACAATCACAATCATACTATCACAATCATACAATCCTAATCATACAATCACAATCATACAATCACAATCATACAATCACAGTCATACAATCACAATCATACAATCACAATCATACAATCACAATTATACAATCACAATCATACTATCACAATCATACAATTCTAATCATACAATCACAATCATACAATCACAATCATACAATCACAATCATACAATCACAATCATACAATCACAATCATACAATCGCAATCATACAATCACAATCATACAATCACAATCATACAATCACAATCATACAATCACAATCTCCCAAATACAATCTCCCAAATACAATCTCCCAAATACAATCATACAATCACAATCATACAATCACAATCATACAATCACAATCATACTATCAGAATCATACAATCACAATCATACAATCACAATCATACAATCACAATCATACAATCACAATCATACAATCATAATCATACAATCGCAATCATACAATCACAATCATACAATCATAATCATACAATCGCAATCATACGATCGCAATCATACCATCACAATCATACAGTCACAACCATACAATCATAATCATACAATCACAATCGTACAATCACAATCGTACAATCACAATCGTACAATCACAATCGCACAATCACAATCATACAATCACAATCATACTATCACAATCATACAATCCTAATCATACAATCACGATCATACAATCACAATCATACAATCACAGTCATACAATCACAATCTTACAATCACAATCATACTATCACAATCATACAATCATAATCATACAATCACAATCGTACAGTCACAATCGTACAATCACAATCGTACAATCACAATCGCACAATCACAATCATACAATCACAGTCATACAATCACAATCATACAATCACAATCATACAATCACAATCATACAATTACAATCATACAATCACAATCATACAATCACAATCATACAATCACAATCATACAATCACAATCATACAATCACAATCATACAATCACAATCATACAATCGCAATCATACAATCGCAATCATACAATTACAATCTCCAAAATACAATCTCCCAAATACAATCATACAATCACAATCATACAATCGCAATCATACAATCACAATCATACAATCACAATCATACAATCACAATCATACTATCACAATCATACAATCCTAATCATACAATCACAATCATACAATCACAATCATACAATCACAGTCATACAATCACAATCATACAATCACAATCATACAATCACAATCATACAATCGCAATCATACAATCGCAATCACACAATCACAATCATACAATCACAATCATACAATCACAATCATACAATCACAATCATACAATCGCAATCATACAATTACAATCTCCAAAATACAATCTCCCAAATACAATCATACAATCACAATCATACAATCACAATCATACAATCACAATCATACAATCACAGTCATACAATCACAGTCATACAATCACAATCATATTATCACAATCATACAATCACAATCATGCAATCACAATCATACAATCATAATCATACAATCATAATCATACAATCACAATCATACAATCACAATCATACAACCACAATCAGACAATCACGATCAT